>NC_058404.1:178342463-178349110 GCF_002201575.2 Neomonachus schauinslandi
TCCTTCCTTCCTTCCTTCCTTCCTTCCTTCCTTCCTTCCTTCCTTCCTTCCTTCTTTCCTTCCTTCCTTCCTTCCTCTGTTTAGTCCAGCATTTACCTTGGCCTCACCATGGTATAGCACAGGATTAAACACTGTTAGTGTAAAGATGAATCCATCACGTTCCCTTCCCACAAGAAGGGGCGGGCACATGTCGATAAATAATCACAATACATTACCAGAAATGTTAACAGAGACACATGCCAAGTCACCTTTTCATATTTGGGGTTATCATTCGGTTTGGTTTGGTTGGCGAAGGCATGGGCTTAAGAATGTAAATGACCTATCTACTCTACTCACTAGCTGTTTAGTCTTGAAGAGTTTCTTAGCTTCTAAGGTGTTCATTTTCTCCACGTGGGAAATAGGGAAAATGATATTCTCCTCCTCAGCTTTTAGTAAGAATCAAGCAGACCTGAGGGCAAAGCCTCTCATCCATTATCAATCACTTTCCCTAACATGTATCTCACATGTAATAGATACCTAATAAATACTTTAAAATTTACTACTTATGAAAAATATATGTCTTCCCAAGTTTCCTTGACATTCTTTTGAGTGTCGGATCTGCCTATCTGACCGGGGCAAACAGCTTTAGGCAGATTCCCTCCACAGACACATGCTGCTTGCATAAAGGAAATCCGCTTTACCCAGAGAACAGATAGCATTAGAAATAACGTAAAGTGACCCACAATACAGGGTAATAGTAACTTCACCTTTGCCTCTTTTTGGCTACATAACTACTGCAGTATCTGTGCCCTGTAATGGAGCATACTGGCATTACCAAGACTGTGCCTATGGCAAAGGAAATAGTTACCTCTCCATCTGTGTTACCGACTGAATTGTGTTCTCCTCCAATTCGTGTATTGCAGCCTTAACCCCCGATGTGACTGCTCTTAGAGGTGATTCCTTTATTTGTTTATCTTTTAAAGATTTTATTTATTTATTTGAGAGAGAGAGAAAGAGCATGAGCAGGAAGGGGCAGCAGGAGAGGGAGAAGCAGACTCCCTGCCCAGAAGGGAGCCCAACCTGGGACTCAATTATGGACCGTGGGATCGTGACCTGAGCTGAAGGCAGAGGCTTAACCGACTGAGCCACCCAAGAGCCCGAGGGGTTTCCTTTAAAGAGATAATTAAAGGTAAATGAGTCATAAGGGTAGGGTCTAATCAGTAGGGCTGATATCCTTCTAGGAAGAGAAAGAGACACCAGCAGTGTAGTGTATATGCTCAGACAGAGGCCATGTGAGGACACAGGGAGGAGGCAGTTAGCTGCAAGCCAAAGAAAGAGGCCTCAGGAGAAACTAAATCTTCCTACAGCTTGGTCTGGGACTTGCAGGCTCCAGAACTGTGAGAAAATACATTTCTGTTGTTTCAGCCACTCGGGCTGTGGTATTTTGTGGGCAGCCACAGCCAACTAATACACTCTGTATTAAAATGCAGACCACTTACGTGTCATGCTCATCTCTTCTATTTTAGAGGCAGAACAGACTGCTAGAACCAAGGTTAACTTTCCTGATAACTAAAGCAAGAAAGAGAACCGAATATTTATATTATGTGCTCTCTACCTGTGAAATAACTCTGCAATAATCATGAAGTTAAAGTGACCAAACTGATGTGCACCTGAACAGTCTGCTATCAGACCCCCTGCTGTGACCACAACACCTTTTGCTGCTACCATTTCTTGCAAGGTTAACTTTGTGGGTCTGGAAAAATTGTTCAACTTCTTTGAGTCCTTGCAAAGTGAGTGTAAAAACATTTACACCGCGGGGCTATTAGGAAGATTAGAAATAACGTAAATATAAACTGGTAGACACGAGGTGCTCAATTTATGATAATGATTAAGATGCAGTGTTTTCTTTTTTTTTTTTTTAAAGATTTTATTTATTTATTTGAGAGAGAGAATGAGAGAGAGAGAGAGAGAGCACACGAGAGGGGGTGAGGGTCAGAGGGAGAAGCAGACTCCCTGCCCAGCAGGGAGCCCGATGCGGGACTCGATCCTGGGACTCCAGGATCATGACCTGAGCCGAAGGCAGTCACTCAACCAACTGAGCCACCCAGGCGCCCCTAAGATGCAGTGTTTTCTAAACACTGAGTCAAGTCGTGCTACAAACACATTTTCATGATGATGAAGCCTGACTTTTTTTCAGGGGTCAGTTATGAGAACTAGAAACTAAAACACCCCCAGAGATGATAATAGAGTTTAAATATGGGAACAGGAAAGCTAACTGGTGTTGCTGGCCTGCCTATGTGAGCAGTGACATCACTGTGTAGGGGAATCAGCAGCTGCTGGAAGATAAATCCAAGATCTTGATTCATTTTTATTCCCTCTGGGTAAATGGGTAAAGAAACAAGCCTAGGGTTACCTAGATAGAAGGCTATGAAGAATCTGGGGTTACAGGGCTACTCTCAAATACATTCCATTAGGATCATCCACAGCCTGGAAGACCTTTCCTAGAAAATCATTCATTTGAATTAAAAATTATATTATCTGGAAACATAAATTTCTTTAGTAAAGAAAAAATAATGGTGCCCTACACCTTCAGTGGAGAATTGTGCCTCAGTTTAAAAGAAATCTATTTCATAATTAAGAAAAGAGCAAGTACTTACAGTTAACATTTGAAAAGGGGAAAAATATACATATGAAGGTCACAGAACCTAGTTTGCCTTTGAACTAGGCCAGCACTTTTTTCATTATACTTTTATTATACTTGTATTTATCAGGTAGATAGCAAGCTGAATATAAATTCATTAAGCCTCTCCAGGGAAATTACAGAAAAAAGACCGATTACATATTTTTGGAGAAAAAAAAATAGTCACAGCCACACAATCAGCGCATATGCATTACTTGAGAAAACAAGTTTGTTTTTTGTTTTTACTTTTTTAAAGATAGAAATATTTCACTGTGTGATAGTCTAAAAAATTGGCAGGCACATATCATCTATTTGTCGTAGTTTAGTGGATGTCAGGATAAGAGACTTAGGGGAAATTGGCTTTATCTAAAACAGAAGTTCCATAATAGTGGTATAAAATTCTTTCCATTCCCCTTTCTCTATGGAAGAGCACATTCATAAACACATTGGCAGAGAAACTTACTGATAGAAAAAAATTAAAGCAACGTATTTAGTTTTTTATTAATATTCTCACAGTGATCAGTTGTAGACCCTGAGAGAGAGTATACTTAACGTTTTTTTGGGGGGGGTGGGGGGAGAAGTTACTTGTTTATTTCTTCTAGAGCACAATAAACTCAATAACAAACTTTATGACCCAACAGAGAGCAAGGATCATAGAATCTACTCACCTGGATTGTTCTTTTCCTCACACTGACAAATGTCTAATGTCTGAGGCAAACAACATGTCTGGTTATATTTGACATTGAGAAAAGGTTTTCCTTGTCCATATGTCATTTTATGCTTGAAAGCATGAGATTTGATTACTCGTACACGATCACCTAAACTTTTGCAGCCATGAAATGATCTGTTTTTAAATTCTAGATATAGATTTAACTCACCCTTCTGAGGCTGTAAACCCAACAGGTTGATTATATGCTACAAAAAGAAATTCTAAATCTGCTACCCTTTAATTTAATTGAGAGTGTCTACTGTTACCCAGCATTTTGGGACAAGGTGAAAAGGAGGTTCTTCTCTAGGTCCTTTTATATCTCTCAATTACTTCCTAATTTTTTTTCCTCCAGAGGAAATGACCAACTTTCTATTTTCATGTAAGCTTGATCACACCCCCTTCTATATTCGAAAGGTGACTCAAATCTTAGAAAAAGCTAAATGTAAAATAGATTTCCTTGAATATTTAAACTAAATGCATCCTAAATACCAGAAATAATGCCATCTGCCTGCCCCAAACTTCTCATGGCAGGAGACCAATTTTATATCTTGCAAATAATTGAGAATATTTTAGGGCCTTGAGAGTATCTTTTGCATACATGATTGGCCTTTGTTGCATGCTATGTATTGATTATTAGAGAAGTTATGTAATGTAATATTTTGGTACTTACTAGGGGCCTGAAATGTTAGGTAGGTTATTTCCATACAACCGTTTTCTATTTATCCCAGGTTACCAGCACCAAACAAAAGGCAGCATCTGATGATGGGAGCACCATGGCAAGACTGCTTCAAGCTTAATGAGATAAGAATCTAAAAAATCCTGCTTAAAGCTAACAAAGCAGCAATATGTTGGTAAATGATCAAGTATGAAACAATCATTCTGTAATAATTATTAGAAGAAATACCAAACAGAACAAGGTTACAAATTAACAGAAAATTTCCTAAACACTAAAATAGTGTACAGAGCTTATTTTTTTTTTTTTTCCTGTTTTAAAGCATCTTATTCCCCTTGCAAAAAAATCTGTTGACTGATTCACTCTCAAGCCTCAATCCACCAGTACTTGGCTCTTTATTAAGAAGAGGGTTTTTTTACCTTTGGAAGAGTGAGGGTTTTGGGGGAGGTTTTTATATTTTTAATAAATACATATACTGAAATCACTTTTACAAAATCAGAATGAATGATTTCTTTAATGCTCCATCACAAAACAGACCTAGACTAAAGACACCAACAGAAGTTATTTTGGAAGATAGAACGAGTATAGAACAAGATGAGCTACTCCCATTCCCTTTGGTTCCTATTCTTAATCATCCTCAGATTCAATACTCTAGGGTAAAGGTGAGAGTGTCAGGGAGGGACTCACTACACCAAAGGAATGTAATTTAAGCTAGGTACAAAATCTACCATGGGACTAATCCTTATAATTAATAGCCTAAGATAAAACGAAAGAAAATGGCATCCAGGGACATTTAAAGCTAAGGTTTCAACCATAAAAATACCCTGCCTATTAGATCTATAATTCCGTTCTTTATTATATCTTTGGCTTTCAAACATGTCAAGGTCTTTCTTGTGTCCGAAAATACCTAACTCCTTGATTTGATTTTTCACCTCAAAGTTGCAACTTCGCTAAGAAGATTACTAGTTTGGCTACCAATATTTAAGACCAAGGATCTTGTTTTCTCAAATCATAAAAGAATTATATGGCAAATTGACATTTGAGGCTAACTCTGAATAACCTGTCCCTAAGGCATAATGTTTTCAGTAAAACCGATCATAACACTTAACTTGAATTTCTGGAGGACTTAAAGAAAAATGTGCATTGGCTGCAGACTGTTTTGGAGGAGCAGCCTTCAGCTGAACCACACGTTTTTGTTGTTGTTGTTGTTGTTTATGCATTCCCTATCAGTGGTATTTGGATGAAGGGCAGGAATTTCGCTAATGCTCTCTGCAGTTCCATTTGCCTCTAACAGACTCTGCGAAACTGCTCCCAGGGCCACTATTGGTTGTCGCTTGCTGATTTGCTTCTGTTTATCAGAAATGCTTTCTGTTATCTCAGTATGACCCGTTTGTGATTCTGTGGTATAAAGTAAAACATTTCTTACCGAGGAAAACGTGCATTTCTCCTCATAATCCATGGTGAAGATTTTTCAGTCTTTAAGACCTGCTTTGCCGATTTTGTAGCCTTTCATTGATTTGTTTTAACATGTACTTACATAATAACTGACAAAATGATGGTCATGCAGCCATCTCTTTTTAATGCAAAATCTAAATGGACCGTTTCAGCTCTGCATCAGGATGTCTGGGACATTTCTCTGCTAGAGATGATCGGTGGATATCTGCACAGATTCAAATATTTGGTTCTGCTGATCAAATTAGTTTTGATGACTTTATTTACTGAGAGATTTTCTACAGAGTGGAACTATCATCTCATTTTCTCTTTGGCAATGGTAATTTACAAATGGTTTTCACACTCATTATTTCACTCAGTCCTTCTTAGAACATTAAAGAGGCAGGGATTATGGTCACTATTTTGAGGATGTGGAATTTGTGCAGGTGGAAGTTACAGGAAGTCCCCCAAAGTAGTGGCAAATATAAGCCTCGAATTCACATCTTCTAAAAACATGCCCATCATAAATGGGGAAAAAAGAATGGAAGTGGGATAGTCATTTAAAATTCCAGTTATTAGGTAAAGATAAACTCAAATGACACTAATAAAAGTTTATAGACACTTTCTGTGTGATCTTGTGATCTTTTGTTTATGATAGGATTTTCCCATACGTTATCTCATTTAATCTTCACAAACTTGGAGAAGGAACTCTTTGGCTCACATGGTTGCCTTTCAAAGTCTCAGAAGTGTAACTCATCCAAGATCACACAACTATTAACTTGGTTATAGGAGAAACCAAAGATGAATCACAGTGTAGTGGATGTATCTGCAGTGATGCTTTTAAGCAAAGCTTATGTTTGAATTTGAGGTTAAATCATTTATCTTCCAACTAGTATACAGAGAGAAATTTCTCTATACCTTGCAATTTCATCTCTATAACTTCCAAACAAATCTGTAGAAGATAAAAATGTTTGCCATGTTGCTCAGGAAAATCCCAGCTCTGTATAATACTCTACCACCTCAAGAGATGAGCTCAATGATGGATGGAGCACAAAAAACTGGAAAGAAGTCTGAAATCATTTTCTCCATACCCAATCTCATTGAGCATCTTTTTTCTTTTTTCTTTTTTCTTTCTTTCTTTCTTTCTTTCTTTCTTTCTTTCTTTCTTTCTTTCT
>NC_058404.1:178349120-178426086 GCF_002201575.2 Neomonachus schauinslandi
TTTCTTTCTTTCTTTCTTTCTTTCTTTCTTTCTTTCTTTCTTTCTTTTTGCAAGAGTGATACAAACAATAGAACATAACTTTTGTACCTTTTGACTGTTACTCAGAGTAAGAGGGAAGTGAGAAGTGCCATCATGGACACCCTCATAAATGAAATTGAGTGTAATGAAAATGGATCTTCCTGATATTTTTTTAGTTGTCACAAGGCTCTTACTCTAGGAGGTTCAAAATAATTCCTTGTTGTTTATAGCAAAAGACCATTGCATCCTGTTTGAAAATCAGGTAGTGTCTGCAGGAAGTAAGAATATAGAATCCAAGTACCTGTCACTGGGCAACCAATTCCCCACTGTACATTACCCTTCGGCAGAATGATGCAGAAGAAAACACTTAAAAGTGAAGTGGGACAGCCTACCTCACAGCTTTGAAATGGAGATGTGCATATACACACACACACATACACTCACATGCACGTATATATTTGCACAAAAGGACAAAATATTTCCCCCCCATAAAGACAAAATTAGGTAATGAAACAGAATGAGTCTCTGATGGAGTTGCTTCCACACATTTCCATTTCCATTATCACAGAAATAGAAAAAAATTAGTTTGAGTGGGAATCTGTTTAGGACATGATCTCTGTGGTTGGCTGGACTCTTTTGGAGAGGTATGGAAACGTCAGTGGAATTGGAATTAAGGAGTCTGGTTCCTCTCTTGGTCTCTGGTTTACTCAACTCATTTATAAAATGAACTATGCATAATCAGAGGCTCTTAAATTGTGTCTATGGGTTGCCTGGTTAACAGAAATTCCTGGAATGATATGCAGAATTGTACAAAACTGTGATTCTAGACAAATATGTACTTTTCCAGTGAGAAGGTCTTTAACCATCATAATATTCACAAAGTGTCTCATAACTTAAATCAGTTAAGAACCATCAGAGTAGATGATCTGGAAGGGCCTTTTCAACAGTGATGTTCTCTGATTTTAATACAATAAGTAATTTCAAAGAAGTATAACCAAATCTTTCCAGAAAACAGATATGTTACCACTGCTGATAGATTAGAACCCGATCCAAAACATACTTCGTTTGTAGCTTGTTTTAATTCATATTTTTCTTTCTTCAATGTCTATCCCTATGAAATTCTTTTAATTTCATTTATTATTTGATCCTTCTATCTAACAAAGATAAAGATCTGACATTTTCCTTTTTATATTTATTTGGAAAAGGATAATCTCATTTCTTAGAGATGTAGAAATATGTGTATTTTAGAGTATGTATCTATAGAAAATATTTGTACATTACTTTTTTCTATTCATAAAGAAATCTTATTGCACATCAACATTGTACCAAGCACTTCTAAGAACATGGAATTAGGCAGTTTCTCATAATGTGAAGTATGCAGAAAATTTGAACACGTGCATGCGGAAAGAATAGTAACTCCATCAGGCGAGAGATTACTGAAACGACCACCGGAATGGAAATCATAGTACTTCAGATTGAGCCTGATTGTAATTTCACAATTCAACCATTATAAATCCTTCTAATTTTTCATTTCCTTTAATCATGCAAGCATTTATCTACACTCTTTAATTATATACATCCAGAATCTCACTCTCTGTGTTGCTAAATTGTGAAAATCTTCTTGAGTTAAGTGGAAACTTTATTCACAAATGTGTAAGTGCAATTTTATATGTATATTATATAAATATAAATATATAGTATATATTTTATATAAATATAAATGCATATTATATATTTTATATAAATATAAATACATATTATATATTTTATAAATAAAATATATGTAATTATATATTATATTTTGGTTGAGTAAACCTTCCTCACAATAACTGTGAGAATAAATGGGAGTTTAACTAGGATATAAAGTTATCTATTTCATCAAGCTCATCTTTACTTTTTCATTTTAGTAATATTTAATACTAGGATTCATTCAAAATACAGACCATCAACCAATTACTGATTAATAAAAGTTTGAAAAATCACTGTGAATCCACATATTAAATAGGATAACAAAAAAAAACCTTTTCTACAATAATCTATTTTAATACTCTTAATCTCATCAAGTTGAATTTAAGTTACTTTTTTATTTAAAAAACATTTTCTGTAATTATTTTTCTATATTTTCTGCATAATCCATAAATAGTTGAAGTCCATAAGCATATATATGAAGGCCATTTAGAGATCTGATTTTTTTTTCAGGTAAGCAATAAACAAAATATGCTAAATATGCACACTTTAAAAGCACTTTAAGTTATGCATTTGATATTTTCCATTGGTATTCTTAATATGTTTGACTACATCTACTGGTGAGTGTTAGGCATTTCGTTGTTTCCCGTGCGTGGGTCGTAACCCATCAGCAAGTTCAGGAAGTCGCCTTCAGACTTTGGTGACAGGATGTAATAAGGGCATGTCCAGAATTTTTTTTGTAGAAAATAAGAGTTTAAAAAATGAACTAAGCTAGAAATGGAAGCTGAAAATTACTAATCGTAATCTCACCGAAAATATTCATTATATTAAGAGATAAACTCTAATAATGCTACTTGTCAAGTGTATTTTTTTTTTTTAAGATTTTATTTATTTATTTGACAGAGAGAGAGACATAGCGAGAGAGGGAACAAAAGCAGGGGGGAGTGGGAGAGGGAGAAGCAGTCTTCCCGCTGAGCGGGGAGCCGGATGTGGGGCTCGATCCCAGGACCCTGGGACCATGACCTGAGCCGAAGGCAGACGCTTAACCACTGAGCCAACCAGGTGCCCCAGTCAAGTGTATTTTAAAAGACTTTTTAACTGAACAAGCTTTTGATTCTTAAACATTTTGAAAAATCATGAGCTTGATGGGGGCACAGAAATGGATCTAGATAACACTTTTTGTAGATATTCTGAAAAGGAGACATGGAGCTAAATTTTTATTTAAGCGTTAATCAATGGATTCAGAACAGAAAATAGTAAAGAGTGGATGTAAAAATAGAATGCTTCTCAGCAATTTGTTAACATCAAAGACTAAAAAATAATATTCTCATATACAAATGTAGATGTTCTAGAGGAAAAAAAAATCTTCCTTGGCATCCTTAGAGTATATGTCCACTTTAGTGTAACTGCAAATATTCTACCTGTTTGAACTACTTTATTAGTATTTGTTAGCATTTATATTTAAAAAAAAGTGCTTCCAGGAATCTTTCCTCGCCCTCGTCCATGAAGTCTTTCAGAACAGTGCGTACATTTAAGGCTTGCACACAAGGACCCTACCCTCGTTAGGCACATTTGGCGTAAGTGCAACGACCTGAGTAAACTGTGAACTGGCAGGTTCCTCCTCAGGGCCGGTTCTCAGCCTGCACTTGGCGTTTAGCCACTAAAATCAAAGGAGAGAGAGGGTGATGGCTGGTGGTTTGCATATGTACATGACATCTAGGTCAGGTGTTTCTTAATCACATCTTTAGGGGTAATTATTAGGTCAAATTACATTTGACAAGCAGCTCTAAAATCTTACTAAGTTATCTTGGGCCTGCAAAAGAAAATTGGCCCACTTTACTCAACAAAAAATGTCTGAAAGCTAAAATGCTGAGCTCATTAACATAGCCGCTTTTAGGATCTTCCCTTATTGTAAGACCCCGATAGTTGATGGTTCTCTGAATATAATGTTACTTCTCCATTAGCTAAAATTACTATTCAAAGAGCATCATTAAGTAGAATTATGGGGAAAAATGAAAATCATTATAGGGAGCTTCTGTAAATTGCTTTAAAGAGACTCTCAAGTAAGAAAACATATCCAAATATGTCACTAAGCTAAATTTAAATTTAATATTTCCATACTGGGAGTTGAAAAATGTGAAAACACAGTTATGATTTAAGCTGTTTTTCGATATTTCCATACACAACATTCAATACAGCACCTATCAGTACAGAGATAAATTTGTAATCTTACTCAACTTCACACGCAAGTAATGCCAAGAAAAGGAAAAAAATAAGAAAAAAATTTCTTGGCGTTTCGTATTTTGGTAAAGTAGCCAAAAATCCTTAAATTGTTAACATAGCAGGGTGGCCTTTAAAAGACATATATTTTTTTGTGTGTATTTATTACAAATTCTTCTTCTGTTCCTAAAATACATTACATTATGTTCCATATAAAGTATGCCATTTTTAGTTTAAACTATACAAATAATGTTTTGAGGACATAGTCCAATCATAAATACTAGCATCATTTTGCCAACTTTTGCCAACAACATGATGCCACTATAGTGTGGTCATTTTCAGTGTAAGAGGTGATGAATGACCAGGAACTCATTTATCTAAAGCAAACAAGTGGTACTCTTAGCTGTTTTCTGGCTGAGTCAGAATCACAAGATAACATGTCTGAAATAGTTCAAAAATGTAGGGCAAATGCACCATATTAGGAAGTAAAGATAGAATACTTAAAGTGTAAGATATTTGGGGGTATTACACGTGATAGTGTACCATGTAACTAATATAGGTATTGGAGGATAAAGCCATATTTTAATATCATCATTGAAAACATTTAGGGTACTTGAAGCTTTCATTACACTCTACTTGGTAAGTGAAAAGAATTATCATTACTTCTTTTCTTTTTTTTTTCTTTTTTTTTTTTAAAGATTTTATTTATTTATTTGACAGAGAGAGAGATAACTAGAGCAGGAACACAAGCAGGGGGAGTGGGAGAGGGAGAGGCAGGCTTCCTGCCGAACAGGGAGCCCAATGTGGGACTCGATCCCAGGACCCCAGGATCATGACCTGAGCTGAAGGCAGACGCTTAACGACTGAGCCACCCAGGCGCCCCCCTTTTTTTTTTTTAAAGATTTTTATCATTACTTATTTTCAAAAGTCGATGTTTTCATAATAAATACATTGGGCACATTGAAAAGATGGTAGACATGGGTACAGATAGACTTTTTTGTTATCCTCTTTATCAAATATGTGTTTTAAAGGATTCAGCAATAATGTTTTGGTTTTTTTTTTTAAAGATTTTTGTTTATTTATTTGACAGAGAGAGACACAGCAAGAGAGGGAACACAAGCAGGGAGAGTGGGAGAGGGAGAAGCAGGCTTCCCGCTGGGCAGGGAGCCCGATGCAGGGCTCGATCCCAGGACCCTGGGATCATGACCTGAGCCGAAGGCAGACGCTTAACCGACTGAGCCACCCAGGCGCCCCAGCAATAATGTTTTAAGTCAAATTGCAATGCAAGATGTTCTGTTCTTCGCTAATTTGGAGAATTATCCCTGATATCCTTGACTCATGTATTTTAACTAGCAATAGTCGAAATTATAAAGAGCATTAAATAATGACTCTTGTCTTCAAGAAACCTAGAAAGAGAGAGAAGGTAGAAACATAGAACACAAAACAGAATTTATGGCATGTGTAAGATACAGAGAAAGCCTCGGAGAAAATCAAGAGAAAGTTACTCAACTTTCTTTAAGTGATTGTTTTATAAATCTAAATTCACCTAAATAACCCTGCCGCTTTTTGTGTTGCTCGTGACTGTTGATAGAGACATATTAACAGGAATTCTTAAAGTCATAGGCATCTTTCAAAATTATGAAAAATACGTGCTTTTCTGTTAGATCTCTCTACGTGAATAATAATAGGGCACTGCCCCTAATGGGTATTCTGCCCAAGCATGTTGACAAACAACCTCATAAATACATGGTCTGCTATGGATCTAAAAACATAATCATTATAAGGACACCATGGCTCTTTTCATGTACAATATAGCGAAGTGGTTAGGAGTACAGGATCTGAGGAAAGAGGGATGGGTTCAAATAGATTTACTCAGTGACTTTGGCATTTTGCCCAAAACTTCTGCCTCACTTTCCTTACAGAAACAATTGGGGTCCTAACTGCATCCAACTTCTTAGAACTGTTATGAGAATTAAATGAGTTAATACATATAAAGTGCTTAAAAGGCTGCTTTTATTAGATCATCATACCAGTCCCTCCATCAACTAATTATTGAGCACCTACTCTGTGTTCATAATAATTGTGTCTTAATAGCAGTTTATGATGCTCCAGGAAACTGAAGAGAAATACAGAAAATTTCCAGAGTAAAAAAAAATAAGCATATAATAGTTTGAATGAAAAAAATATATTATAAGAAATTCTGAATTAATCAACATTGTAGTCTCTTTCACATTGGTTTTCACCTTTTCTCAATAGGTTTAGTTAAGGCAGTCAGGGTCCTTTCATTAACATCTGTACATCCACTATTGTTTCTCCTGCTGTGTTTGTCATGGTTTCTATCCGCTATTTTACGCAACTTCTCACTATCATAGGTCACCGTGGCACATCAACAGCTGTCTATCTCTAGATGTTAGGTCACTTCCCTAAAAAAGATGCAAGCTCATTCTAGCAAGGGAATTTTTTTTTAGAAAAAATATGTGTTTGTTTTTCTTTCCTAGGAACACCATATCCAAATATAAAGCATAGAATTGTGTCTGGATTTTACCTTAAAGACAACTATCATTCATCAATCTTTTTTTATATAAATCTTCCCATTGAATATTACACAGCCATCATTCCATTTTCTTTATTCAGCATAATGAGTGACAGGGGACATGATGAATTCTGAGAGTGAATAAAGGTGCAGACACCACACGTGACAAAAAGATTTTGATCTAGCCGTGGCTAGTAGTTGACATACTGATTTAGAAATTATTTGAACAGGGTGACTACCTGCCATACATTTATTTACTACCAGCATCACAAACCCTGCCATATAATTAATCACACTCTGCACTAGCCGTAAAGAAGCCTGCTCCCCACAATGCAGTGAAGAGTTATTTGCTTCTCTCACACTTGGCATTTCTGCAACCCTATTGTGATTTTGTTTCCAGAAAGACTTCTGCCCCTGCTGTTTAGGGATATGTATCTATAATGTCTTGATCCAAGAATTTCATATTCAACAGATGGTATTCTTGGCTATATATTCATTGTGCTTTCTCTGAGCAGAGCTGAGTGCTTAATATTGCTTGTTTTCTGCCAATCATCTCTCAGCCTACAAATGAATTTTGATCAAATCTGTATTATTTCTTGTGCTTTCGCTCTGACCCTCCTGGAATTCTGATCTCTAGCATGAACTAGGAAGATAGCAACATGTTATTGTATGGTCCTGTCTTAAAAGATATACCCAAGACTATAGGTTTATATGTGCAGATAAAGAAAAATATATGTATACTTAACAGAGACAGAAACACATACACACGAATAGTCCTACAAGGATTTTTTTTTTCCTGAAAGTTAAATGTTCTCTACATTATTTTTCCATATGCACACAATACAATATACACATACAGATGTCTTCAAATCTTGAAAAAACAAAAGAAGATGCTTATTATGCATGATAATGTATTTAGGATTAAGCATCTTTTTTTAGCCTACAAATCCCTGTGTGTATGGACAATATGTCTGTATATGGAATGGGATGAAGTAATGCAAAGACATACACATATACCCACTGTAGGGGAAAACAGACTTCTTAAAAATGCCTGTGGGAGATCATCATCTGAAAAGTCTTTTGAAATGCTCCAGGGCAAGAATTAGGTTTTTTGCAGCAATTTTAATTTACTTACTTAAAACCAATAAAAGCAACTCTCCTCGGCATTCTTCCTACTTAAGTCTGGATGTTAAAAGACGAATGGAAGGAGAAAGTGACGGGCGCAGTCCAGGCTTTACAGAAAACAGAACTCAAACTTCATTCGTTTTCTTCTGCCTCATCTAACAAGCTTCCACAAGGCTACAACAGAAAGATTCTATTTTTCCAAACAAAGCAAAACCAAGAGTGAACTGGATTAACTGATTGAAAAGCCTTCAGTTTCCTGATGCTTTCCTAGCTGGCAAAATCCACTGTTTTTCTTTTCAACTTACTTTTTTTTTTTTTTTTTTTTTTTACTTTCTGGCATTCTTTAAAGAGTATCTTCCTGTTAGGCATTAAATCTGCCATCAACAGATTTGACATGATCATTTGTAGACAAAAGCCTGTGATTTCTTAGTGAGGAGGAAAGGATGAAAAATACAATCAGACAGGTAGGCTTGCCACAATACATTTTTGACTTTAAAATCAATTTTAGCAGTTGCCAAGTGAAGATACTAGTTTAACACTTGTAGCCATCAACTGCATAATTAGAAAGTTGATGAAAATGCCCTACACTTGTTTACAGGAAACTCAATGATTGCATTCAACCACAATGCTAACTTCTCTATTACCAAAGCAAATGACAATACATGTAACTAATTTCACATCTCAGGCCCTTGATGCAGGGAAATTAAATTCCCGTCCCTGTAAATGGATCTATCATATTATTTCTCAACTTTTAAATATTTCCCTGCGAAGTACCTGTATATTAATTATTGGAAACCAAATGCAGGCTTCTTTTCTAGTTAGTATTTTATGTATCCATGTTATAGGCACCTCAGCTTCAGTCTTGATATACTCATATCAGAAAGTGTAGTGGTCTTTCTTAATAATCTGAATCAAAACTATACATCAAATACTTAGATAGAATTCCTGGATAATTTTATTCCTTGAATATAACAAATATAATGAATAGAGTAAATGGCAAAACTATTGGCTCAGAACACAGTATGTGTAATAAATGATTATGGATTTTTCACACTCTTATTTAATTTCCATCTATTATTTAAAAAAAATATTTATGACATTAGACATTTCCTATTTATTACTTCAGCATCTCTGAATAAGGCTGGGGAAGCCAATGTTACAAGTAAAAGATGCTGCATTAATTCCCCCTGTATTACTTAATAAATTAAAGGTAGTCACAGTCTGACACAGCTGACTTCTTTGATGAGGTCAAGGACTTAGAGCTTCTGCCCTGCCCTGCCCCACTGCTGAGAAATGAGCATATTGAAGACAGGTTGGAGTGCTCTTAGAAACACTGCAGTCTCTCTCCTTAATCCTGCTGGAACATTTACAACATCGCGGGATGTCTCCTTTGAATGTCAAGATTAAGAACGTAATCCTTTAAAATTTGGCTCAGACACACACGAAAGTGAAGTTAGATTTTTCACTTTTTAAAAAGGATGGCAAAAAGATAGTCTATAGGTAAGTTTCAAGGAAAAGATAATTTCCAAAACAAAACGATTCAGGTGGTGTGTAATAAGGATAAAGACATAATTTGAAACATCTTTCTGAAAATTGATTATAACAAGGCATAGATCATATCTATATTGTGCAAAAGATATCAAGATAAAGAACAGTTTCTGAATAACCAATAATTTATTCTGATTATAATAGTTTATTGAAACTAAATTAAAATTAAATTCTGATAATGTCAAGATTTGTTATAAGACTTGTGTATTTGCTGTTTTAAAGGCTCTCTCTCATCAATATCTACCAACCATCCAGACACTCACACTTTCAGGTCTAAGTTTAATTCCATCTAAAAATTAGTAAATATCTGAACTATGTTAAGTATGGATGGACAAATCCTTATTTTACCATATTTCATGTATGTAATTCAGAATCAAACCTATGTTTTATAGTTGGGGAAAAATAAATGTAATGTACAGTGTTTCATATGCACATTTAGTATATTGTTCTCCCCTTAGCTAGTTTTAATTGTTGTTACAACTCTATGAGTTTTGACAATATTGATTTGTTAGCACAGGAAATTTGCAATAAGCTTGGACCACGTTTAGTCTAGAAATAATGTGGATTACTTAAGACTTGGATCTCAAGTCCAAGACTTTCAAAGGCAGTTCAGTTAGTTTTACCTACTATTCTGTGTCTATTCTCCCTGTTTCCATAAATTCATTTTCAATTAGAAATAAGAGGAAAGTAAAAAATAAGTTCTTAAGTTTTTTTTTAAGAGGTTTCTTACCAAAGCTATCTGATTGTTCTGACATTTTTTTTTTTTTTTAATAAGAAGCTGGGGAATGGGAAAAATGAACCTTGGTAATGTTCTTGAGATAAGCTCACATAATCTCAGCTATCTTGGCCAAAACTTGTATAAGGAAACTTAAAATAATAATGTTGCAATATTAAAAGAGACAGAAATATGAGTCATTGTAGAGGTGTATCACAGGGACTTTTGGTGAGGTTCTAAGCAAAAGAAACTTAAGGGCCAAAGTAAGAAACTGTTGTATGATGCTTCCACTTATAAAATAGTATATAAAAATATCAAAATGTACATATACATGTAAGGTTTTTCATATGATTAAATGATCAAATGATTCAAATGATCAAATAATATGAGTTTTAGTAGTACATTTTCACCTCACTAATGACTTTTCACACTGATTTTTTAAGTACAATCAAAATTTAATGGGTGTTGTTACTTTTAAGTAATCATGAAATTCTGACATTTTCATCATATTAATTGCATATACCAGTATTTTTGGTATATGCAAGGGTGGGCCAAAGACGAAATATTCTAGTTAAATGCAACTTTCTAAGCAAGGTAAAAAATATCCACAGATTTATGGGGAAAAAAGTAAAATCAGGAGACATTCTACATTTAACAGTATTTTTTAAAATAGACAAGGATTTATCCAGTTATATGTTAACGTTTCCAACTAATCATAGGATTTTTGGAAGGCAGTATAAAGGATTTAGTCGCTAAATTAGGCCTCTGTTGGAGGAGGCTGCCTTTATGCCTTATCAGTATAGACTAGGATGGCAATCAGGAGGTTGATTAAATGAGGTGTAAGGAAGGACGTAGCCCTTTCACACAGTGCTTACTCTTATAACTGATATTTTCTTTGTACTCTATTCTTTTTCCTCATCATTTTGCATTTCTTTAATAATTATTCCTTTTTTTTTTTTTGCCAATGTGTACCATACTCTTCTATTTCTAGGTTCACTCCTTTTTTTTTTTTTAAAGATTTTATTTATTTATTTGAGAGAGAGAGAATGAGAGAGAACACATGAGAGGGGGGAGGGTCAGAGGGAGAAGCAGACTCCCTGCCGAGCAGGGAGCCCGATGTGGGACTCGATCCAGGGACTCCAGAATCATGACCTGAGCTGAAGGCAGTCGCTTAACCAACTGAGCCACCCAGGCGCCCCTAGGTTCACTCCTTTTAGCTGCAGTAGAATATTACATTGTATGAATCCACCTAAATGTACTAATCTAGATTTCCTTTTTTATTTTTTTATTAAAAAAATTATTTTATTTTATTTTTTTAAGTTATTTATTTATTTATTTATTTATTTATTTATTTATTTGACAAAGAGGGACACAGCGAGAGAGGGAACACAAGCAGGGGGAGAGGAAGAGGGAGAGGGAGACGCAGGCTTCCCGCTGAGCAGGGAGCCCGATGTGGGGCTCCATCCCAGGACCCTGGGATCATGACCTGAGCCGCAGGCAGACGCTTAATGACTAAGCCACACAGGTGCCCCTAAAAAATTTTTTTTTAGAGAGAGAGAGAGGGAGAGCACAAGTGGGTAGGGGTAGAGGGAGAGGGAGAGAGAGAATCCCAAGCAGGCTCCCCAGTGAGCACAGAGCCCACCCCGGGGCTCCATATCAGGCCACTGAGATCATAACCTGAGCTGAAATCCAGAGTCCCACACTTAATCGACCAAGCCACCCAGGTGTCCCCAAACGTACTGATCTAGATTTCTGATAATGGACATTCAGGTTTTTTCCAAAGCTGCAGTTCACATTCCTGGGCATGTCTCAATGTGTTAATGCCTAGGAGATTTTCCAAGGTCTATCTAGGATAAGAATTATTGTGTTGTAGTCTCTGGAGATCTTGAATTTTATTAGCTATTGTCAAGCTTTTCTCTAATGTGATTCTATAAACTTGTACTCCAAACGGTCATTTGTCAAACAAGCAGTGTTTCTCCACATCCTCACCATGCTCTTGGTATTACCAGGTATTTGCCTTCTTTGGAATTTGATGGTTGTGAAATATTTAAATATAGTTTCAATCAACCTTTACTTGATCACTAGTGAGACTGAGTATCTTTTCATGTTTATTGGTCATTTAGATATCAACTGATATTTTCTCTAGTTTTAAAAATTGGTTTGTACATCCCAGTTTTGCACATATCTTTTCGTCCTCTGTGGCATTCTCTTTTTTCACCCAGTTTATGGAGAAATTTGGTTGTATCGAAATTTCTAATATTAATGAAATCAAATTTATCACAAACTCTCTTTGCCGTTTGTGCTTTCAGTGTCTTATTTGAAAATTAAATTCTCCTCATTCTGAGGTCATAATGTTTTCCTGTGTGATCTGTAAGTTTTATATGTCCATTCTTAAATGGCCGGTCTTTAATCAGAATCTATTTTGTGGGGCGTCTGGGTGGCTCAGTTGGTTAAGCGACTGCCTTCGGCTCAGGTCATGATCCTGGAGTCCCGGGATCGAGTCCCGCATCGGGCTCCCTGCTCAGCGGGGAGTCTGCTTCTCCCTCTGACCCTCTTCCCTCTCGTGCTTTCTGTCTCTCATTCTCTCTCTCTCAAATAAATAAATAAAATCCTTTAAAAAAAAAAGAATCTATTTTGTGCTGTCTGTGAGGTACAGTTCTATACAACACTCTCACCCCCAATTTTCCCAAGATCATTTATTAATTAGAGTCAATAGATCATTATTTTCCACTGATATCTAATATAGACATTGGTCAAAGATCACGAAGGTTCAATTCCAGACCACTGCAATAAAGTGAGTCGAATGAATTTTTGGTTTCTCAGTGCCTACAAAAGTTATATTTACACTGTACGACAATCTATTAAGTGTGCAATAGCATTATGTTTAAAAAAATATGCATACCTTAGTTAAAAAATACTTTATTGCTTTCACCGAGTCATAATCTTTTTGTTGGTGGAGGGTCTTGCTTTGATCTTGATGGCTGCTGACTGTTCCGGGTGGTGGCTGCTGAAGGCTGGGGTGGCTGTGACAATTTCATAGAGTAACACAACCATGAAATCTGTCCCATCCGTTAACTTCCTCTCGTGAAAAATTTCTCTGTAACATACTGTTTGGTGCTGTTTGATAGCATTGATAGCACAGTGGAACTTTTCCATAATTGGAGTCAGTCCTTTCAAACCTTGCCCCTGCTTTATCAACTAAGTTTATGTAATATTTTAAATATTTTTTTTTTGTTGCTTCCACAGTCTTCACAACATCTTCATCAGGTGTAGATTCATTTCAAGAAACTACTTTCTTTGCTCCTCCATAAGAAGCAGTTCCCCATCCTTTCAAGCTTTATCATGAGATTGTAGCCATTCAGTCCCATCTTCAGGCTCCACTTCTCATTCGAGTTCTCTTGTTGTTTCTACCACATCTTAGGCACTTCCTCCACTGAAGCCTTGAACCCCTCAATGTCATCCATGAGTGTTGGAATCAAACTTCTTCTTCTTCCAAACTCCCATTAATGTCTCTATTCTGGTCTCTTTCCATGAAACATGAATGTTCTTAATGTCATCTAAAATGGTGAATTCCTTCCAGAAGCATTTCAATTTACTTTGCTCTGATCCATCAGATGAATCACTATCTATAGCAGCCATACCTATGGAATGTATTTCTTAAATAATAAGATTTGAAAGTTATAATGACTCCTTGATCCATGGGTTTCAGAATGGATATTGTGTTAGCATATGAACATGAAAACAATATTCCTGTTGTACATCTCCATCAGAACTCTGAGATGACCAGATGCATTGTGAATGAGCAGTCGTATTTTGGAAGGAATCTATTTTTTTCTGAGGAGTAGTTTTACACAGTGGACTTAAAATATTCAGTAAACTATGTTGTAACACTGTGCTGTCATCTAGGCTTTGTTGTTCATTTAGAGCACAGGCAGAGTAGATTTAGCATCATTCTTTTTTTTTTTTAAAGATTTTATTTATTTATTTGAGAGAGAGAATGAGATAGAGAGAACATGAGAGGGGGGAGGGTCAGAGGGAGAAGCAGACTCCCCACTGAGCAGGGAGCCCGATGCGGGACTCAATCCAGGGACTCCAGGATCATGACCTGAGCCGAAGGCAGTCGGTCAACCAACTGAGCCACCCAGGTGCCCGATTTAGCACCATGCTTAAGGGCGTAGAATTTTCACAATGGTAGATGAGAACTGGCGCCAACTTAGAGTCACCAGCTGCATTAGCCCCTAACAAGAGGGTCAGCCTGTCCTTTGAGGTTTTGAGGCCATGCATTGACTTCTCTCTAACTATGAAAGTCCTAGATGGCATCTTCTTCCAATGTATGGCTGGTTTGTCTACATTGAAAATCTGTTATCTATTATAGCCACCTTCATGAATTATCTTTGCTAGGTTTTCTGCAGCTTCTGCATCAGCACTTGCTACTTCATCTTGCACATTTATATTATGGAGATGGCTTTTCTTTCCTTAAACCTCATGAACCAACCTCTGCTAGCTTCCAACTTTTCTTCAGCAGCTTCCTCACCTCTCTCAGCCTTCACAGAATTGAAGAGAGTAAGGGCTTTGCTCTGGAATAGGTTTTAGCTTCAGAGAATGTTGTGACTGGTTTGATCTATCCAGACCTCTAAAACTTTCTCTGTATCAGCAATAAGTCTGTTTTGCTTTGGTATCATTGTGTGTTCACTATAATAACACTTTTAATTTCCTTCAAGAACTTTTCCTTTGCATTCACCATTTGATGAACTGTTTGACCCAGGGGCCTAACTTTTAGCCTATCTTGGCTTCTGACCGGCATTGTTCTCTAAGCTCAAACATTTCTAGCTTTTTAAAATTTAATTTAATTTTATTATGTTATGTTAGTCACCATACAATACATCATTAGTTTTTGATGTGGTGATCCACGATTCACTGTTTTCGTATAACACCCAGTGCTCCATGCAGTACGTGCCCTCCTTAATACCCATCACTGGGCTAACCCATCCCCCCAGCCCCCTCCCCTCTAAAACCCTCAGTTTGTTTCTCAGAGTCCATAGTCTTTCATGGTTCATCTCTCCCTCCTATTTCCTCCCCTTCATTTTTCCCTTCCTTCTCCTAATGTCCTCCATACTATTCCTTATGTTCCACAAATAAGTGAGACCGTATGATAATTGACTTTCTCTGCTTGACTTATTTCACTTAGCATAATCTCCTCCAGTTCCATCCATGTTGATGTAAAAGTTGGGTATTCATCCTTTCTGATGGCTGAGTAATATTCCATTGTATATATGGACCACATCTTTATCCATTCATCTGTTGAAGGGCATCTTGGCTCTTTCCACAGTTTGGCTATTGCAGACATTGCTGCTATGAACGTTGGGTTGCATATGACCCTTCTTTTCACTACATCTGTGTCTTTGGGGTAAATACCCAGTAGTGCAATTGCTGGGTCATAGGGTAGCTTTATATTTAATTTTTTGAGGCACCTCCACACTGTTTTCCAAAGTGGCTGTACCAACTTGCATTCCCACCAACAGTGTAAGAAGGTGCCCCTTTCTCCACAACCTCTCCAACATTTGTTGTTTCTTGCCCTGTCCATTTTTGCCATTCTAACTGGTGTAAGGTGGTATCTCAATGTGCTTTTGATTTGAATTTCCCTGATGGCTAACGATGATGAAGACATACAAATGGCTAACAGACACATGAAAAAATGTTCACCATCAACATTTCTAGCTATTGATTTAAAACGAGTGACGTGTGACTCCTCCTTTCACTTAAACACTTAGAGACTTTTTAAGATTATTATTTTTAAAAATTTTTTTATTTATTCATTTGAGAGAGACAGAGAGAGTGAGCAAAAGCACAAGCAGGGGAGAGGGGCAGAGGGAGAGGGAGAATCAGATTCCCCACTGAGCAGGGTGCCCGATGACATAGGACTCAATCCCAGGACCCCAGGATCAGAGTAGTCTTAGCCTCCTGAGTAGAAGGCAGATGATTAACAGACTGAGCCACCCAGGTGCCCCAAGGCATTGTAAGATTATTAATTGGCCTAATTTCAATATTGTTGTGTCTCAGGGAATAGGGAGGCTTAGGGAGAGGGAGAGAGACTGAGGAATGGCCAGTTGGTGGAACAGTCAGCTCCACCACATAGAGCATACACACAACATTTACACAACATACACACAAAATACACACAACATTTATTGATTAAGTTTGCTGTCTTATATGTGAGTTCCTCCTATCACCAAATTTGTTTTTAAAATTTATCTTGCCAACTCTTGGACCTTTTAATCCCAATTAAGTTTGGGGATTGAATTGTTAATTTATCTGAAAAATACATCCAAGCTTTTTATTGTTTTCAATTAAAAAAAAATTCTTCGTGAAGAATTGGCTTGAGCATGGCAGATGTTCAAAGCTGAATCTATTATAGGATCTTTCACTAGTTCCACATAAGCTCTCTTGCTGGGTCCTGTCTTTCTTACAACTACCATGACATAAGTGACACATCATTTCATTTCCACTTCTACATCTGGCCTTAGCCCCTAGTTTTCCAGGGTGGTACACACTCTTACCATAACATTCCACAATTTGGACCCTTGTTGAGCAGAAGTAAAAACAGGCACAAACCAGCTCTCTCCTCTTTATGGTCCACATCTAATTCTTGGGAAACATTTATGTCTTCAACCTAATAAACTCTGGGATGCAGGCTGATCCTAAATCAGCCACCTCATTTTAATTCTTCCATCAAAGCAGCTGGTCAGCTTTTCTCTCTTGTTCTGTAGATTTCTGTCTAGGACTCAGCCAGTGGACCATGTGCCTTCCACATATCAGGGTCATATATCAAATTCTCCAAATAGGATCATTAAAGGCTTTCTTTGGGGGCTACTTGGCATATAGAATGTGCTTCCCTTATCAATTCCACTTTAGAGGGTGGATAAGAAGCATATATGTTATCAGGTCTCACCAGAGCTAGCTCGTAACAAGTCTGTACCACACCACAATTCCCTTTCGACCCTTTTTCATAAACATGTCATGGCAAGGATATTCATAGATAGGCAATAAATAATTTTGAATGTTTCCTTTGAAAATTTGCCATTGATTTGTCTACTGCTCTCTTTAGTATCTGATATCTGTTGTCTCTACAACTCATTCTAAACTTACAATTTAACATTTTTTTGCAAAAGTCTTGCATACTTGTCATTAGATTTGTATATATACATATATATGTATATATGTCACCAGATTGATATGTATAAATATAGATAAATAGACATCATTTCTAATCATTACATTTTTTTTCTTTTCTTTTTGGCACTAAAGATCTCTAATAAGATTTACTGAAGCAGTGATAAACAGAATTTTTGCCCACTTTCAAATTTTAGAAGAATTCTTCCAATCTTTCATCACTAAATATAACATTTCATAAGGATTAAGGAAATTCCTTTTTATTCCAAGTTTGCTAAAATTGTTTGACACAAATGAGAGTTGTTTCATCATGTCTTGATAAGATCATTATTTTTTACTTCTTAATCTCTCAATGTGGTGAATTCCATTAATAGGCAATCTGTGTAATAATGTTGCATACTAGATCACCCTTAATGTTTTGGATCGCCATAAAGTAATAGCCCTAACATTAACTGTGTTGAAATGCTGATAAAGTGCAATTTTGGCTTTTTCCTTTGGCATATGAATAATTTCAGAAAATAAGAATAAATGTATCTTAGTCGGTATTTGTTTGCATAAAGTGTAAGATTCTTTATAAAGATAAAGATATAAAACCAATTTAGGTGTGAAATCATCAGTGCCACAATATATTTTAAATAGTACCATTGCTTCAAATTAATGTCTTATTTATGTTTTAGGAAAGTGGAAAAAAATAAGTTTCTGTCTTTAAGATTTTTCCTTTAGAACATTTCTGCATGAAAGAAGTGTATTTTCTGAAGTGCTTCTTTTTTATACTAATAGTCCACAAAAGGCAATGAAATAAAATATGAATTAAAATAACCCTTTTTGATAAAGGATGCTACCACAAAAGGTTAACATTTTGTATCTTGGATGTAGGATTAATTGACATAATTTAATGTATATTGAAAGAGTTGGTAACATGAACTTGCTGATGAGTATGTCAGACGTGGTCCCTCAGACATACGGTGTCATAACAGATGCATTCTTTCCACTCCATTCTAAGAGCTTTCAAAACACCATGGCTTTCAGATTTCAGCCTACAGAGGGGCAAACAAACTAACTGCCTTACTAGAATAAAATATATATGACAAATATTATTTGCATGCCACTTAACCTCATGGAGATTTTTTTTTCTGTTCTTTTCTTATGGAGATTTTAGAGATACACATATTCCTATGAGGTGAGAACACACATTGGAACATGCACACTTGATTTCACACCAATGCAACTCTGCCAGGGCTTGCTGGAGTATGTTGCAACACTTTGATTTTAAACCTATTTGAACTTTGCTCCTGGGATATATGGAGGTGAATGGAAAAAAAAAAAATTCATGACAAAGTGGAGTTGTGAAGCTGAAGTTGATTAAAAGAATAGTTAAAGAAAGAAAAGAAGGAAGGAAGGAAGGAAGGAAGGAAACAACTTTGGATGTAAAAAGCCATTGACAAGTCATATTGCTCATTGGATTTAATGTAGTTACAGATGCCACTGCTCATGAGACACAATAGGCCCAAATCCAGACAGGTAGACACTGACTTTCGCTCACTGTTGTGAGCTACAATTACCTAAAGAGGAACAGAGTTGGCCACCTGCCCTGAGGGTCTCCAGCCCTAATCCAGATCTCTGGTTCACAACCTTGGTGCATGGCTCAACTGCCTATGAATCTTTAAAAAAGTATACATAACCCAGACATAAAGAATCAGAATCTTCATTTAGGTTACACATGTTTTTCTTTAATTGGTGAGGGAAGCTGCCATCAAGGCAGAAACGAAGACTCCGTGAGTCTAAGAGACATACCTGCCCAAAGTCCAAGCTGACCAGGTAGCAGAACCAGCTGTGTGATCTCAGCTACTTTCTCCTTTTATTTACTCTAAGTCTCTAGCTGTTTCTATCCTGCCACATTGCTAATCTATAAACAGCACTATATCATCACTATAATTAGTATCATACCAGGCAAAAGGAGCACTTCCTGGCAAATGCAAAGGTCTTATGCATGATTATAGAACAGAACTGAGTAAATCAAACTAAGGCAACAAGAACAAAAAAAAGCTTGTCGATGGCAACATATGGTTACCAAGGGATGCACATAACAAATACGATGCCATCACTTTTATCCACGCCTGTTTCTGTTTGTAAGAAAGGGTGAGGTCCAAACAGTCATATAATTTCTTTTATGCAGGGTCCCTTTCAAAGTCTTTTTTGGTAGAGCCTTAATAAGTACTCTGCAGACGAGAAGGACATGGTTGATTACATGCTAGAGCAAGAGGAGAAGAAGAAAGGCTACTAATGTTTCATCCTAATTCCTATTAATTTTCCTGGTACAAATGATAAGCAATGTACCAGTAGGAATAAATATCATATGTAGAGTGGCATATCTAGGCCCCTCAAATAGATGAAACTTTTAACCAAAAACTTTTGCAGAGTGTATAAAGGACTAAGAGGCATAAATTGTTCTTTTCAGCCACACCAAAAAACAGTTTGTGCTCATTGTCATTAACACCATCTTTGAAAATAGTGATCTAAATATACGAGAATGACATATTTTCATTCATTCAACTGAACACTTACTGTCTTAGGCCCTCAGAAAACAGTCATGAGCTTGATGGACAAGTTACTTCTTTCATATTTTGCAATCTAGTGTGTGTTGGGGAGGGGACATGTCTGGGGGTAGAATAAATGCATAAGTAAAGAGATAAAGGGAAAGATTTCAGATAATAGGGGCAATGTGGTTGAGGATGGCTAAAGCTTTGGGGTCAGTGACTGTAGCTAATTTAGAATAGATAGTCTGGGTGGTGATCTTTGGGCTAGGATCTTAAAGACAAAACAGCCATGTGCATCTTGGGAAAAAAGAATGTGGGCAGTAGGAAGAGCAAGTGCAAAGAGCCTGGGTTTCTGAGCTTGATGTGCGAGAGGAATAGGTAGAAAGGCAAGTTGGCTGAAATACAGAGAGCCCAGGAATAATAGAAGATGAAATCAGGAGTATGTGGGGTACTTGACTATCTATAAAACATGGCTAGGAATTTAGATTTATTTCTCAAAGATATGGATTTGAAAATTTTGTAGAAAGAATTTAATATGTATGTTGAAAAAGATTACAATTTATATATATTCACCTAAAATAAATACTATATTTTGTTCTATAAGATTACATATGCGAACAGTAAGACAATCCCTCCATATAACCACTATGTATCATTGATAAGTGTTGAGTTTGATATGAGGTGGAACAGAGGTCAGAGAAACTATTATTTTACTGTGTATTGCAGATGTGTGTCTTTTTAGATTATCATATTCAGAGGCCTTACGTACAAATAGCTATAACTTTGCTCTAAAATCCTTCATTTGGCCATTGAGTTGCTTATGATTTTTAATGAGCTATTACTCCTTCAGTTGCTCTGTTCTTGAAATTAAGAGGTTCATTTCAGACTGAGTAAATAGTGATGAAGCAATTGGGCTAACAGTGTATAAGACAAATACTTCAGTTCTTTTTAATGATTGACACATTATAAACTTGATCCAAGATATCAGTATAATGTAGAAGGTACTAGATGTCAGTGAGTGGGTTCACAGTTACAGCGTGTTTTGTTTTTGTACACTATAAATTAGCGCGCACTAATGGTGATAAAATTCAACTAAGATCTTGTACTTATTTACTCAAATACTTGCAAAGACTGTAGGGCTATGGAATAAAGTCCAGTCCCTTAAGCACAGCACTCAAGCCTTCCATCTGGACCAATTATGCCCTTCTATACTTGCTTTCATTTACAAATATTTACTCTATCTGCTTTGTCAATTCATCTTATACTCTCCCTATCCACCCTAATATTTACATACCTTTCAGGATCCAGCCCAAATGTTGGCTTCTCTGTTAAATTTTTCCTAATTCTCTCAAGTAGATTTAGTTGATTCATGCATTTTACTCCTGCTACACTCTGCGAACACTCCAACTGAAGGATTTATGACATTGTCTTGTAATTAACTGTTTTTACTTCCATACCCCACAATAAAGAATTTTTCCCTCTTGCACAGGGGCATTGCATTTTATTCCCTTTTTTTTCTGTTTTTCTTAAAGCTTTTATTTAAATTCCAGTTAGTTAAGGGGTGCCTGGGTGGCTCAGTCAGTTAAATTCCAGTTAGTTATGAGGCGCCTGGGTGGCTCACTTGTTAAGCATCTGCCTTCGGCTCAGGTCATGATTCCAGAGTCCCAGAATCAAGCCCCGCATCGGGCTCCCTGCTCGGCGGGAAGCCTGCTTCTCCCTCTCCCACTCCCCCTGCTTGTGTTCCTTCTCTCGCTGTCTTTCTCTCTCTCTCTGTCAAATAAATAAATAAAAATCTTAAAAAAAAATCTATTAAAGTCCACTTAGTTAACATACAGATTAATATTAGTTTCAAGTGTACAATTTAACGACTCAAAACTTACATACAACACCTGCTACTACTCATCATGTGTGCTCCTTAATCCCCATCACCCATTTAACCCATCCCTCCAGCCCCCTCCCCTCTGGTAACCATCAGTTTGTTCTCGATAGTTCAGATCTATTTCTTGGTTTACCTCTCTCTTTCCCCCACTATGATTAAAATATAAAGCTTTTGTACAGTGAAGGAAACAATCAACAAAACTAAAACGCAACTTACAGAAGATATTTGCAAGTGACATATCTGATAAATGGTTAGTATCCAAAATACATCAAAAAGGTATAAAACTCAACACCCAAAAAACAAATAATCCAGAAAAAAAAATGGGCAGAAAACATGAATAGACATTTTTCCAAAGAAGACAGATGGCCAACAGACACATGAAAAGATGCTCGACATCACACATCATCAGGGAAATGCAAATCAAAACTACAATGAGATATCACCTCACACCTGTCAGAATGTCTAAAATCAACAACACAGGAAACGACAGATGTTGGTGAAGATGCAGAGAAAGGGGAACAGTGTAAGAGGTTACACTGTTGGTGGGAATGCAAGCTGGTACAGCCACTCTGGAAAACAGTATGGAGGTGCCTCAAAGAGTTAAAAATAGAGCTACCCTACAACCCAGTAATTGCACTACTAGATAGTTATTCAAGGGATACAAACATAGTGATTGGAAGGGGCACACACACCACAATGTTTACAGCAACGTATCGATAATAGCCAAATTATGGGAAGAGCCCATGTGTCCATCGATTCATGAATGGATAAAGAAGATGTGGTGTATATATATATGACACTTTATTATATATATATATATAAAATGGAATATTGCTCAGCCATCAAAAAGAATGAAATCTTGCCATTTGCAACAATGGGGATGGAGCTAGAGGGTATTAGTTAAGCGAAGTAAGTCAGTCAGAGAAAGACAAATATCATGATTTCACTCATGCGTGGGATTTAAGAAACAAAACAAATGTTCACTTTTTTTTTCTGAACTTATCATTAGTGCTATACCAGTGACTAACCCATTGCAGGAACTCAATGAGCTGAACAGATGATTGAATGAACGGATGAATGCTTGCCAGCTATCGTCCTCGTTTTATATTTGATTCATTCCCCTAATGTGATCTGTGTAATGTGATTAAGATAAAATGACTCCCTGAAATGGCTTCAGATTTCTAGCCTTTGTGGTTTTCACTCATGCTGTTCCCTTTTCTTAAAGTTCTCTCCTTCCACTAACGGCACTACCTATTAAGTCTTACGCATCTTCCAAAACCCTTCTGCAATGGTTACTCCTCCGCAAAGCCTTTCCTGGCTCCTAAACCATGAGCCATCCCTCCCTACTATGTATTCCTTCACACATTGTCAATGCATCCTTTGTTTTTTCTTATTTTTTGTGTCTGTTTACATTAAACCCTAGTTATTTGTGCACAAGTATGTAGGCTTGCATGCAATTATAAGCTTTTCAAATGAGATCATATGTGATTTTCTTTATACCACTCTCTTGCATGAACAGGAGCATATATTTTAGGGCAGTGCAACAGCAAAGTTCAGCAAAGAATAATGGATGTAGTTATAAATTTTATCCTGTTTGCATTTTTTCCAAATAGATTTCACATCTTATTCCTGCCAGCAAAAGCCTTCACTGAATTGGGATTTTATTTGTCCAAAGGCCTTCCTTAGAATTTTATACCAGTTTTGTTATTAATCTAGAGGTGTGCTAATGTGCATCTGTATGTGTGTTTTAGATTGTTCCAATACTGTTTTCCAAAGAAAACTAGCTTTGTTACATTTCTAAACTTAGAAGAACCAAGATAGTAAAAGTGAGTCACAGCTCTGACACTAGTTTAGAACGAAAAGTAGTTATTTATATGAGCTAATCTAAAAGTAATAATAACTAAAGAAAGTGTTCTCCCTCTTTTCAGAATACACAGGACTGCAGATATCCTATTATTGTTATCCACTATTAATTACAGAATCTCCTTAACACTGCAAGAAAAAAAATCTTTCGAAATTCTGTATTATTGTGTATTTTTAAAAGGGCAAAGAGAAAAAAAGAACAGCTCACTTAATATTACAATCCTAAGTGAAAGGTGAGGGATTTATGCCTGGGAGGATGATGGGAGTATGTTCTCACAAAATCAGAGCAAAGACTCTGCAGATGAGCCAAGGTGGGTGGGATACATGCAATGAATTGAGCCCTCTCTGCAGACTTACCCCATTATTTTAGCACTAATGAATTGATTTGTCAAACATCAAAAGCCGAAAGAATAGAACTGAAATTTACCTACATTTGCTAAAACTTCAACTCTTTTCTGTAATTCCAAAGTGTCATTCTGATAGGGTGCTCTAGTGAAAGATGTGTTCAGCACTACTTTTATAAAAGGTTACCTCCCACAAAAATATACAACATTTTCTACCAGGTTTTTTTTCCTGGTGAATAACTGATTTCCTTTCGTATGTATACAAAGAATCTTGTTTGTAAATAAACACTCACAGTAAACACAGTAGAATGTAAAATATAGCTTCAGAGAGATGACGAATTTCCAGCTTTGGGGAGAATAATGGCCTCACAGTGAATTAATACTATGCATTTTCTCTCTATATTTTTCCTCCACCAGAGACATTTAAAAAAGAATCTTTTAAAGACTATTCTACCTGTGAATGAGCTTTGAATTACCTTTGCTTCTGTCAAAGCCCATTTATCAACCTGACAATGTGAGTCTCTAAAAGCAAATAAGGGCAAGAAGGGGCCCTGCACTCTTGCCTTGGCAGAATTAAGCTTCTTTTCCACAAGGGAAAGGCATCCTAGAGACAGCTGTAGTATTTTACACAAACTCAGCAAAACACTACATAATGTCTTCTTTGGGAGAGCTCTATAGAAATTCTTTCTGATAGGATTCTGAATGCTCCTACCTTGCAACAGTGCATTAACAAATACGTAGATAGATGTGTGCATCTCAATGAATCTAATGTACTCAGTTTTAAAATGCAAAGGTCAGAAGAAACTTAAAGATGACATGATTTGGTACTGTTAGAGAAATATTTTCTATAGGGTACAATGATTTTAAAAATCTGAGTAGCCTACGTTTAATACAGTGGTCATTTTGTTAATACAAAAGGGTTTGCTCAAGCAAATGCCTACATATAAACATTCAACATCTACACACAGATGCCTGTGTTTTATTGGCCAATGTCCTTGAGACATATCCACGTAACTCGAGCAACTCCCTATTCACTAATGGAGTGGAACATTGTAGAGCGAATTCTATTAAACAAAAAGTCAGTCTTATTATTGGATCTTGCTGGATCAATGATGCTAAAAACATTACCCAACCAGTTTGAAAATTATTCATCATCAGATGTCTGCCTAAATAATTATGGCCATTCTGTTTAAATGAAATAAGTCAAAAGTTATACTGTTAAATGGTTTTGTGTGTTGGCCAATCGATAAATCATACTACAGGTCAAGTGAACTCTTGAGAATACCCAGGGGGAAACTGGCAGTACATAAAAAGCATTCATTCTCAGACATGCATGCATATTTCACACTTTTCCTAGAAGTCACTTTGTATCATTTCTGTCTTCAATGGAAAGGAAAATTCACTTTAGGCTTAGGCTACCTTTACCTTTTTAAATTAAAGTCTGACTAGATCAGTTCAGTTTCAGACTGAAAACCAGATCAGTTACCTTAAGTATTCCAATGATATAGTCATAGTACTGGGGGTGGGAAAGACTATTGCATAATGTTTCAGTTTCCGATGGCCAAACCTCAGAAATTCAGCTAGGAGCTGAATTTGTTGAGAGAACTGCCAACTGAAAATAAAGTAAAACTGAGAGAATTTGAGATCAATTGATAGTCTTAGAAAATACACAAAATGCTTGAGGGGGGTCAAAAGTTACAAACTTCTCGTTATAAATTAACTAAGTTATGGGGATATAATATACAGCATGGTAACTATAGTTAATAACACTGTATCGCATATTTGCAAGATGCTAAGAAGTAGATCTTAAAAGCTCTTATCACAAGGAAAAAATTTTGTAACTATGTGTGGTGATGGATGTTAATTAGCCTTATTGTGGTCATCATTTTGCAATATATACAAATACCTAATCACTATGTTGTACACCTGAAACTAATATAATGTCATTTATATGTCCAAAAAGAAAGAAGAAAGAAAGAAAGAAAGAAAGAAAGAAAGAAAGAAAGAAAGAAAGAAAGAAAGAAAGAAGGAAGGAAAGAAGAAAGAACAGGAAAGCAAATACTCCCCCACCCAAATAGCTAATGCTATCTCATTGATGGATATAAAGAGTTAGCATAAATAGAACCTTGACAAAAATATTAGAGGGGCACCTGGGTGGCTGAGTCGGTTAAGTGTCTGACTCTTCTTGATTTCAGCTCAGGTCATGATCTCAGGCTCCGTGCTTAGCAGGGTGTTTGCTTCTCTCCCTCTCCCTTCTCCCCTCCTCTTGCTCTCTCTCTCTCTCCCTCTCTCTCAAGTAAATAAATCTTAAAAAATTATTAGAAAAAATTATGCCTGTTTGACAGATGGCCCAATAAGAAAAATATCCTTGCCTTTATTCATATAAAGTTTTCAATTTTAAGGAAACTTTAGTATAATTACATCTAAATTTTATTATAATTTGCTCAACAAACTATGCAAAAATGAAAAGTTATTTTAAAATAATTCAAATCTTTAAAGTATCATTTTTAAGGAAAGGAATTGCAAGATTATCTTTGCTTTCCTTAAGCATATTTAATGATATATGCAAGGTGATGCAGATTTCTTCTGAGATTTCTCTGCTAATTTTTTTTGGTTCAAAAAAATCCTTCAAATTATAGCTGAGAATGCCCTAAATTCCATGTGAAGGAAAGGTGTTTTCAAAAAGGAACTTGAGGCAGGAGGTACCATGGAGACTTGCTTATTTCAGCAAAGTTAATGAATTGGGAGAAGTTTTGAAGCCCAGGTTGAACAAAAGGAAGCAAGTCCTCCATTGTTCAGTGTTTGAATCAGAAGGGCCTCTTCTGCAACAATTGGCAGAGGGCTGTCTTATGGATAAAGTAAACTCCTTTTATAAAAGCTCCCTTTTATCCCTGAGGAAACAGTAGAGTATTTTCGAGGCATTTCTATTGTCTATCAGTTCAGCATTTAGCGCAGACATAACAACAATTTCTTTTTTTTTTTTAAAGATTTTATTTATTTATTTGAGACAGAGAGAATGAGATACAGAGAGCATGAGAGGGAGGAGGGTCAGAGGGAGAAGCAGACTCCCCGCCGAGCAGGGAGCCCGATGCGGGACTCGATCCCGGGACTCCAGGATCATGACCTGAGCCGAAGGCAGTCGCTTAACCAACTGAGCCACCCAGGCGCCCCATAACAACAATTTCAATTGGTAAATACACACATACTAAGAAGTTACATGTACTTAACAAAGAGGTCATCTTTTCTGTTGCCCCAACATTTCTAGGACTAAGTCAAGGAAGTATCCGGAACCGTATTTTAAAAAAAATGTTATTCTCTGAATTATAGGCCTTATGTTTGCTCTGGAAATAGCAGCATGGCCAGTGTAATTATGGCTTCTATGAGTCATGGAGGCTGCTCTAGGCACTGTTCCTCCTATTTATACTCGAGCCCTGGGACAAATATTCAAAAGTTAAGGAAACAATGACAAAGAACTATGTGAGGTCAAGTTCAATGGCCACAGCCTCCTTTCTTGTAACTCCATCTAAACTTAAGGATCCCAACAGACAGGTTAGGGAGACCTCCTGCCTCCCTGGAAGTCCGCAGTAGTTATGAGGGGACATGCAGGTAGGTCACAGATTCGTTTGAGGAATGACCTTGCTGGGCTATTACAGAGAATTGGATCCTACTGAAAAATTTGGCCATAGCAATTTTCTCTACAGCAAAATAATTCACTTCACAAGAGAAGTGTCAGATTATTGAATTCTTTGTGCTGAAATGTGCTTTGTACAAGGGTGTATATATTGGACCCTACAAGCCAAATACAGTTCCTACACCTTCTGTCTGCCTTCAGCTTCTAAATCATGTTGCCATGTGGAAATTTTTATACACCAACAATGTGTTAGGTGAATGTCACTTAATATTTTTCTGTTTTCTCTCCATTTAATAAAATCAAAGGAAAGAAAGAAGACCAAAATTATGCGACTTGTAGTTTCAAAAATAGAAGAAAAAAATTTAAGTCCTATTTACCCATAAGGCAAAACTAGCAATACGTTTGGAATGTCCTGTCTCCATGTTCAGTCTCTCTATATATGTATATGTTGCCTTTATCAAACTGTACACTCATAGAGAGAAGAGACTATTATTAAAACTGCCATGAACAATTAGATCATTAAAGAATAGACAACAAATCCTGAAAAGCTTCTTTTGGTATAAGAGAGATTATGAAGCTTAAAATATTCTTTCTTTCAGAATGGAAGAGTATTTTTGCTGTTCTCATTACTTCCTTGTATGTATTATTTATTTCCAACAATTTAATATCTCTTGCTGTAGACAATCTTCTATTATATCTTAGAATGAACTTATCAAGATTCCCCACAGATCGCAAAAGGAAGAAGCTTGTTTGTTCTATTGAAAAATTTTTTAAAAGGCATTGTAAGCCCATCAAAGAATGAATTAACCTGGTGATTTAATGAAAGCTTAGCAAACATTATTTTATCCCAAACTTATTTCATATGCTTCTATTTCTTTCTGGTCCCCTGATAATGCTTCATTAGTGGTCTGGTCACTATTTCTCTCTCACTCCCCATGTCCCTCGAGCTAATATTTACTGACACTATGCAAAGGACTCTAACACCAGTGACAAGCCTATGGTGACACAAACCAACACTGTTTGTTCTTTCTTCTTCTTCTTTCTTGAGAAAGAAATTGAGTCTCAACAATCTAAAGTCTTGCCTCGAACGGCAGGTATACAGCAGAGCCCAGACTCAAATCCTGTTTCTTCTCATTCCAATTACTCACATTGTGTCCCACTGATGACATTTCTCTGAATTAGACCTCGGGAGTCCTGTCTGTTGAACTGATACAGATCTTAGAAATCACTGGAAAAGTCATTCCCAAACCTTGTTGTGCATCTAAGTCACTGGAGAGTAAGTAAAAACCACAGATTCTTGGGCACTGGTCCTAAATTCAGATTCCTCTGGATTGGGGTGATCTATGGTGTTCATAGCATTTTGAACATGCTTCACTGCTGAATCCATGCTCAGAGGATTTGCAAAGCATGAATCTCCTTTGTTTAGAGATGGGCTGACTGACACTAGTGAGTGTGATGAGGAGAGGGAAAATCCCCAGGCTTCTGATCCTCATATCAATCCTACTCCATCATGAGCAGCAACTAGTTCTTGTGCATAGCCACTGTCCCTGGGGATTGAATAATTACTATTTTATTTCTCTTGTATTGTCTCTAGCCATTTTTCTTTAGGAAATTGTGAATGAAATGAATGCATTTATTGGGAGAGATACATGCCTAAAGTTGTTCATACAACACTGTGTTTTTGCTACTCTTATTTTTGTTAAAGGAAACGGAGCAATTGAACCTTCGTAAAAAAAAAATATTTAATATCATAGAAGGTACCCTCCATATGGGGAAGCATATTTGGGTTGGTAAGTATTGTGTCAGTGGCCTGACCAGAACATATTAAACCCCATTTAAAACCAAATTTCATGTCAAAGCACCTTGAAAGAGCAATTCCAGGGTGAAATTCCAAAGGGGGAGCACACAGAACAGGTTAATAGAGCCCATTAGAAGGTTTTTGAGAGACTGTTACGTTCTGAGAGTGTGACTTTGGTGAGTGAGAATGGCTAATAATGATACCCGAGCTAATTTTCCACTTGAATTCTCAGTTTGTTTATACTCCTATATTAAATATGAAGAGAAAAATTAAAGGAATGTGAATTTTCTGAATGCTTTTTAGTGTTTGAGCAGAAAAAATCAGACTCTAAGTCTTTTTTGGGGGGGTGGTAGTTTACTATGGCATTTATCCTTGTGGAATATACCATTAATATTACATTATAGGACTCATTGTATTAAAAATATTTAAGCCAGACTACTCTAAGCCCTTCCTTTAACATGGAAGAAATGGAGCATTTCCTTCTAATTATTTGCAGGTATTATCTCCTACATTAGATAGTGAATCTTGAGAAAAAATAGCCCTATGTCACATAGCACTGTAATATCACAGCCCCTCAAGTGGTGAATTACTTGAATTAGATGTGAATATTCACTGAGTGAATGATACGGCTGACCGGGAACTAGAGAGCGGTCACTGGTTAGCATGATTTTTCTGAGGGTAGAAGGAACACTCACATAGGAGATAGAGCTTTCGAGAACGCTTAAAGAAAACCGTGGCACTGCTAACCCAGTCTAAGATTTAATTACCGTATATTATGAATCTCCCAGTTTCACCTCTATGATCAGTGGAACTCCATTTTTAACCCTGAAATCGCATCGCACAATCAAAAGTCCTGACATAAAGTAATTTTTGTATTCCCGGTTTCAATAGATTCCAGAGTCATAGAAGGTTTCTGTTAATATTATGATGAACCCTAGGGGGTAGTGATAACTGTTAGTTCTACCTTGATAGAACACTTGTCAAGTTTCTTAAGAGTTCAAAAGCTAAGAAACAGAAACAAAGAAGATAAGGGAAATTTCATGCGGTTACAATGACAGACCGTCAGTGACTTACTCCTCTGTATCCGCTGATTCATTTAATAATCATTTGTTACATCCCTATTGTCTGTGTGGTTTTGCTTCCAATGCCACGCATTTCCTAAAGTCCTAACCAACATCCTGCATGTCACATTGCCTCTCCCACTGCCCACGACATGCTTTGTAATTGGAGAAGCATTAATTTTACCCTGAATGTGATCTCTTAGCAACAGGTAAGTGAAGGAAAAGAAAGTTGAAAATTGCAACCCTGACTCCAAACTACAAAGTGAAGACAATTTTCTGTAAAGTCCATTTAATTTAAAATCTCTTTTCTGCCTCTCAGACAGCCTTACCACTAAGCACTGCTATTAAAGTGCTGCTCATTCCACCTCACCAGGAATTGCTCTCCTGGTTGTTACAATGACTCAGAGCCAAGTACACTAGACTGAACTGCCACATGGATCTTATATTTATTGCCAATATGCAGGGAAAGGATAAGACGAAGTCAAATGTCTAGTGTTCTTTCATTGCCAGAGAAAAATAATAACACACCAGGTTTACACAACATCCCTCAAAGAGGTGTCCTACTTCCTCACAAAAGCACCCTGGGGTGATAAAATACATTACCACATGATTTGACAAATGAAATTCTAAATTAAAAATCTTTAACGACCATATTCAAAATCAAAGTAAGTCAACTTGAGAACCGTAATCAAAAGGTAATTATCTTAATTAATGTCAGTGTGAGTCATTCACAATATGCTAGGTGAAAAAAAGCTATAAAATAATATGTAAACTGAGATTCTAATCGTTTTAGTATCATTGTTGTACATGTCTGTGTGTCAGTTTAGGTTTTTTTTTTATGGATTTAATTGTATCCCCCAAAAAGATATGTGGAAGTCCTAACCACCCTTCCTTTTGCAGAATGTGAATTTATTTGGAAATTAGGTCCTTCTGGATGTCCTTAACAGGTGGTCCTACTGGAGTAGGGTGGGCCCTTAATTCAATATGACTGGTGTCCTTATAAGAAAAGGGAAGATAGGGACTCCTGGATGGGTCAGTCAGTTAAGCATCAGCTCTTGATTTCAGCTCAGATCACGATCTCGGGGTTGTGAGATCAAGCCCCAGGTTTAGCTCTGCACTGGACGTGGAGCCTGCTTAAGATTCTCTCTCCCTCTCCCTCTATCCCCCTGACTCTCTCCCTCTCTGAAAGAAAGAAAGAAAGAAAGAAAGAAAGGAAGGAAGGAAGGAAGGAAGGAAGGAAGGAAGGAAGGAAGGAAGGAAGGAAGGAAGGGGAGAACAATGCAAAGACAGGCACACAGGAGAAACGCCATATGGTATCAAATGCCGCAGCTGTAAGCCAAGGAGGGTCAAGGATTGCTGCTTTCAGCAGAAGCTAGCAAGAGGCAAGGAAGGATTCTACTTAGAGATTTTGGAAGGATTGGGGCTCTGCAAGCACCTTAGTTTTGGACTCCTATCCTCTAGAACAGTGAAAAAATAAATTTCTGTTGTTTTAAGCCACCCCAGTTTGTGGTACTTTATGATAGCTATAAGAAACTAATACAGTTTGTGTGTGTGTGTGTGTGTGTGTATATCAAGACATACATCCCCACTCTCACCAGAACATCATGAAACTACATGGATGCATGTCAATATTTTACAAGTTGGTATGTCTGTATGATTGGAGGAAAGGTGACTTTTAAACACATGTTGTTTCCAAATTGTCTATATTAAACATATAATTTGGGCGCCTGGGTGGCTCAGTTGGTTAAGCGACTGCCTTCGGCTCAGGTCATGATCCTGGAGTCCCGGGATCGAGTCCCGCATCGGGCTCCCTGCTCGGCGGGGAGTCTGCTTCTCCCTCTGACCCTCCTCCCTCTCATGCTCTGTCTCTCATTCTCTCTCTCTCAAATAAATAAATAAAATCTTTATAAAAAAAAAAACCCATATAATTCTGTTGTCATAAAATAAGAAGTAACAACTAGTCATAGAAAGGCTTTTCTTCAGCATGTACAAGGCAACAGAAACACAATTTAATCTGATTTTCTTCTACTGATAACTTATATGTCTTGGTACCTAACAGTCTTAAGTTTTCATTTTGAAAACAGTACTAATACTGGGCGCCTGGGTGGCTCAGTTGGTTGAGCGACTGCCTTCGGCTCAGGTCATGATCCTGGAGGCCCGGGATCGGGTCCCGCATCGGGCTCCCTGCTCAGCGGGGAGTCTGCTTCTCCCTCTGACCCTCCTCCTTCTCATGCTCTCTGTCTCTCATTCTCTCTGTCTCAAATAAATAAATAAAATCTTTAAAAAAAAAAAAAAAAAAAGAAAACAGTACTAATACTTATTACATGGCCCAAAACATACTGTTGGGACTTTTTACCTGATGTTTGATATACTGTAGTACTCACGTTAAAAACAAAAACAAAGACACCTTAAATTATTTTGATCTTTCAATACATTTTTATAGACTTTGTCTCAGTAGAACATCAAGCTTGAAAGTGATATGTACTTTTCAGTTGGAAGTTGGTTGAATCTCTTCCCCAGTTACTACAAGCTATTTGGTTTGGGGCAAATTTTTAAGTCTTAGTCTCAGTTTCTTCATCTATAAAATGTAGACATTCATTAAAAAAAAAAAAAAAAAAAACTACTACACTCCCTGAGTTGTTATGATATATAAAAGATATAACATATGGGAACTGCTTAGTCTGATGTCTAACACATACATGCTCATTAAATAGTAGATACCATTATACTCTATAGAGTGGGACAATCAATTTAAATAATGAACATATTACTTGGAATATCTAGCCCCTTGTCATGAAGGAGATAACATCATTCTTTAAAATCAATTATCCATCACTTTGAATATAAGCACCGCCCTTAATTTGTGTTGTCTATTTTAGCAGTTACTTAACCTGGGAATCAGTTTGCTGAACAGTGAAATGGGAAAAAATAATACCTATCTCATTTGAATAGTTTTGGAATAATAATAATAATGCTAATAACAACTATTATTTATTGAGTCCTGATGATGTGTTAAGCTCTAGATTAAACACTGAATATGAATAGTAGCATACTCAATTCCTGCAAAATCTTTCTGAATTATTTGGAGGAATCAATCCTTAGGGGTTAAATGTAGGAGAACCACATAAATTGAGTGGAGTTATTGGTTGGTATTAGAAAACAAGAAATATTGTGTACTTGCTTGTATTATGCTATCTTCTAAGTATCTAAATAAGCTTTTTGAAAGAAAAGATATACATATATTTTTTTCCTCCCATTTCAGTAATCTACGTGGTCTACAGCTGTGATAAATGCTTTGAATAAGTGAATATATTCATAAGTGAGAGAACTAATGAATGAACAAGATCTTCTTTGGAGGTGTCTGAATTTTCAGTTAGGTTTAAGATTTGTAGGCTTAACTAGGTCTTTCTTTTTAAAACTGGATTTTTTTTTCACCCTGCATGACTGAACTTTATTTTTTTATTAATTATGTTCAATTAGTGAACATACAGTACATCACACTACATCTAAAACTGGATTTTAATCTTTATTCTCTCAGTGTCATTTTAGACTTCCATTAAGGATTAACTCAACAAATATACACAACTATACACACAAATATACTCTCTATATGAATATACTAATTACTACACTACACTATGCAGCCTCAAATTTTATGGAAAATAACAACAGCAAAACTTGATGCTTCCTTCAATGTTTTAAAACTACGAAAACATTATTTTAAAAAAAATTTTGCTTAAATCTTCCCATGCACTTCATACCAATCAAAAGCGCGTGTGCACACACACACACACACACAAAATCAGGTTTCATGGGACATACACACAGAAACACAAAATTACATTTTGTATGGCCCTGTGGCATTTTGACAAAATGGTCCTGAAAAGAATATGAAGAAAGAGTATGAGGAGACGATCATGAATGTAGAAAGAAATTGTTTTTATTGATTTTCATTGGCAGTACAGTTCATAACATGAGGACTAAATTTATGAAATCAGTTGATTTGGCGGGCTACCTTTACAACTCAGAAGGTTGGCTCTCATATCCTTGTGATTATTAATTTCTGACTTTCAGTCCTGTTTCTAATGTCAAGTGATAAGAAACAAGATAAATGATACTAGATATTTTAAATGAACAAAGAAACTATTATTTTTAGAAACACCCTGTACCAAGATCTTAGAATCTATATTGGTTCTTTTATATATTATTTAATTTCTTTCCCACACAATGCTACCCTGTTACAATAATAAAATTTGACTTGGAAACAGAGATAAAATGCAGTATCCTTAGTGCATTCGGATTTATCCTATTGTTCTAGGATGCACTCCAATTTTTTTTTAAATGTTGGAAATTATACAGTTATAATAGATGGTTATCATACTGCCAATGGCTTTTGGTTTTCTGATAACTTTACAAAAGCCAAATTTCAGATACCATCTTTAATATAGCAAATAAGAGTAACACACAAACTGTATGAGAATCTCAAACAATCTGTAAGGATTGTTTCCTTGGATGTTAAACAGTTGCACAATCCACTGTTACTCTCCCTTGTGTATGGATCTATTTCCATTTGCTTTCTGACACATTATTAAATGCAATCATAAAACAAAGTGTTTCCTGGAGCAGAAGAGAAGCAGAGGGAAATTATGTTACTCAGAATATCCTAAATTCAATAAACAAACTCTCTGTGTATATGCACAACCAACTTAACCATGTTGACTCAATTGGTCTATCAATTCTGATTTAAAGCAAAGGTCAGCTCAGGCAAACCATCAATCAATTCAAAGAAAATCAGCAAAAACTTTCAGTTTCAATTTGTGTGCTTTGAATATTATAGGTGATACAATTACTGTAGAAAAGAAGAAAAAAAAAACACACTCTAATTATGTAATACTGAGTTTAAGATTAGTGACTTTAAGGTTTGTTTGTAAAATATTCTTTTTACTCTTTCTTGCCTCAGGAGATATATTATTTTTAATATTATTGTAATATAATATATATATTTTACTGCAAAAGAAAATTTATTTCAAATGCAAGGAGATGCAGTGTTCTTTGAGAAAAATCTAGATAAATTTTATAATGAAAGAAAACAAGTATGATTTTATATTTTCTAATAGTTATAGTCTCAGACAAAGAAAGATAGGATCTGTAAGAAAAAAATAACCCTCTAATAGAAAATAAAAGCTATAATCTTTGGACTTTGCATCATCATGTCACTATCTGAACACCATTTACATTACATGATTAAAAAAAATAAACAAGCAAGGGAAAAATATTTCATAGACCATGCATTGGTCGGAAACAAACCTAATACACCTGTTATCACCAGGTAGTTTCTGCTAAAATAGATATTAAAGTAAAATCACAAATATTAAATCTAAGGGACACTAAAAATGCACAAAACACAAACTTGTAAAAAAACACAAAAACTGTAACCTAAAGCTTTCTTGTAAACTACGCATGTTTTAGAATTTTATATTCCATAGAAACCAACCTGACAACAAATGGCTGTCACTGAAGAGCACAGGAATGCTCTTTCAAAGCGAAGTTTGTATTGTGACATGGTTTCAGAGGCTTAGAGAAGTCTGGGCAGAAACCAGGATTTCCTCTTTTTCTTTTTTTTTAAAGTAAGCTCCTCCTCCAGGGTGGAGCCCAACACGGGGCTTGAACTAACCACCCTGAGATCAAGACCTGAGCTGAGATCAAGAGTCGGGTGTGCTTAACCAACTGAGCCACCTAGGGACCCCCTAAGATCTCCTCTTGTACGTGTCAGAAACCTAAGCGAAATACTTAGCAGCCTGTCTTATTTTCTTGAGAATAATGAAAACTCCCTAAATTTGTAGTGATCTTTAAGCAAAATAATTTGTGCCATGTGCTTACTGCAGAGAATGTTTTAAAACTGGCATTCAATAAGGATAGCTATTATCATTACTGGGACATTATGTAAGTTAAATAAATCAACAATTCATCAGCATGATGGAGAGTTCTTGTTCTTCTAAGAAACCATAATGAAAAATTACTAATTTAAAAAAAAATGTAATCAGATTACAAGAAGAAATTACACATTAACCTTCAAATGCACTGAAATTGAATATTTTTAGGTTTTGGAGATGGTATGAAATGCTTGGCCCTTGGGAAGTATTTAAAACAAGGCATATGGAGAGTATCAAAAATATGCTAAGAATTAGTCTAAGTAGATGGCAAAGACAGTGAAATGAGCTTTGGCAGATATCCAATAACAAATCATAAAAATTGTCCTCTCAAGGGACTTTAATTAAATGTTTGGCCTCGAAGGGCCATCCAAACAATATGGCATTACACAAGACAAAACCATTTAAGAACCTAAGGGTACTGGGAGCCCTTTGGAGATTCAAGAAGTAGGGATTTCTTTGAAAATTAAATGCTAGAAAAAGCATAATTAAGTGACCTCAAATAAATTAACTCTCCGTGGGTGGGCTCTTGGTTATTTAAATGTTAAGGGAAATAATTTATTATCACAGGAAAATATCTAGTCCCATAACCAAGATCGGGGACTATGCATCCACAAAAACTCTACTTTTTATCTCTGTATCTGAGCAAAGGTAAATTGAACTGCTACCAGATACAGCTGATTTATTCTGGATAGAATTTAGCCAAACCAGCATAAACCCTTGTGTAAAGATAAAGACTCCTTTTAACAGAGATTAACACAATCCCTACATTTTTTGGTCCTATTTGCCTGACTACACACATGTGTTGTTATGACCACAGAAAGGCAGGGTGATTCTAGCCTGAATAATTGTGTAGTTTTCTAAGTTATTTTGCCTTACAATTGCTCAGTCTCTTCAATTTGTAAAAGAAACCTAATGTAGATGATCTCAAACGTTATATTCAGCTCAATATATGCAAGCTGGTGCAGCCACTCTGGAAAACAGTATGGAGGTTCCTCAAAAAGTTGAAATGGAGCTACCCTATGACCCAGCAAATGCACTACTAGGTATTTACCCCAAAGATACAAATGGAGTGATCCGAAAGGGCATGTGCACCCCAATGTTTATAGCAGCAATTTCCACAATAGCCAAACTATGAAAAGAGCCTAGATGTCCATCAACAAATGAATGGATAAAGAAGATGTGGGGTATATATATATAAACTATACAATGGAATATTATGCAGCCATCAAAAATGAAATCTTGCCATTTGCAACGACGTGGATGGAAATAGAGGGTATTATGCTAAGCAAAATAAGTCAATCAGAGAAAGACAAGTATCATATGATCTCACTGATATGAGGAATTTGAGAAACAAGACAGAGGATCATAGGGGAAGGGAGGGAAAAATGAAACACGACGAAACCAGAGAGGAAGACAAACCATAAGAGACTCTTAATCTCAGGAAACAAACTGAGGGTTGCTGGAGTGGAGGGGGATGGGAGGGATGGGGTGGCTGGGTGATGGACATTGGGAGGGTATGCACTATGGTGAGCTCTGTGGATTGTGTAAGACTGATGAATCACAGACCTGTATCCCTGAAACAAATAATACATTATATGTTAATAAAAAAAATTCAGCTCAATATATTATACATGTAAGAAAATAATAGTTTACATAGTAAATATGCAGAACATTTCAGTTATGTTTATATAAATCCATGAGGATTGTATTATTTTAGTATATGTTCAAAACTACTTAACTTGTATCATTTGGGGCCAAATAAAACAACATTGAAATGACATAGACCTTAATCATTAGAAGTAAACTAGTTACATAAATTATAATGCAGATTATAAATAAATGACAAGAATTTTCATTTTATACAACCCTCCTGTCATGTTCTTAATGAGTGTCAAAATAAGGTGGAAGGACTATACCCCAAATTTTTATTTTATTTATTTATTTATTTTTAAGATTTTATTTATTTAGGGGCGCCTGGGTGGCTCAGTCGTTAAGCGTCTGCCTTCGGCTCAGGTCATGATCCCAGGGTCCTGGGATCGAGCCCCATGTGGGGCTCCCTGCTCGGCAGGAGGCCTGCTTCTCCCTCTCCCACTCCCCCTGCTTGTGTTCCCTCTCTCGCTGTGTCTCTCTCTGTCAAATAAAGAAATAAAATCTTAAAAAAAAAAAGATTTTATTTCTTTATTTGACAGAGAGAGAGAGAGGGAACACAAGCAGGGGGAGTGGGAGAGGGAGAGGCAGGCTTCCCGCTGAGCAGGGAGCCCAGGTGGGATTCAATCCCAGGACCCTGAGATCATGACCTGAGCTGAAGGCAGACGGTTAACGACTAAGCCACCCAGGCGCCCCCCAAATTATTTTTTTAAGATTTTATTTATTTATTTGAGAGAGAGAGAAGGAGAGACAGTGAGAGAGTACAAGCGGGGAGGAGAGGGAAAAGCAGGCTCCCCACAGAGCAAGGAGCCTGATGTGGGGCTTGATCCCAGGGCCCTGGGATCATGACCTGAGCCAAAGGCAGACACTTAACCGACTGAGCCACCCAGCCATACCCCCCAAATGATTTTTAAACAAAAATAATTACACAATGTTGTCAGAAATGTTATTGGGTAAAAAATTGTTTAGATTTATATTGTTTTAAGGACACATTGTTTAAGAAGTTTGGAAAGTCATATGGATGCTAATTGTGCTCAAAGACTCATGGAACATTTGTTCTCAGAATGAAGATTTCCATCAAAATTGATTGCCATTTCAAGTTAATTCAAATATAAATAACCATAGACGTCTAAAGTAAACATGAAAGCAAGCAAATACAAAAAAGGGTCTTAAGGAACAATGGTATGATCTATATAAAGTCAAGACAAATATCCCAATTGTCAAGAGTAAATTCTGAAAGAAATTTGAAATGTTTCCTAATCATTGTACTTCTCTGTGTAAGAGAAGTTGCTTCACTTTCTACTGATTCTTGTACCAGGGCCGATGTTTTTTGCCCAAGGAAAATAGCACAAAAGTTTTTAATCTGCAGCCAGTTACATGGGGCAGTGACTGTCAGACCACAAATAGCTTCACAATTCTGTGCATCACTGCCTCTGTTGATTCTTCTACTTGGATTTGCTTATTCTATTGTTCCCCTTTGGAATGACTGTCTCTAGAATCCTCTACTCAGACTCTATCATGATCTGAAGCCCATTTGTCTCTATGAGAGAGTATTTATGAGGCTTGCCATTAGATGGCCAGCAGAGCTGGTGTGAAAGACTGCCAGGCAATTAACTTTATTCAGTAATTTTCAAAAATATGACCTAGATTATAAGAAGATCTTTTACCTCCTTAATTAAATCACTTGTCAGATTATATTTATTGTCTTCAGGAAGGTCATTAAAATAAAAGTAATGAAAATTTATAAAACCATGTTTGTTACGGAACGTCATATATATCATTTACTTCTCAGGTAGATGCATTCTGCCTAACGAGATGATTGTTAACCATTTACATGTTGGATTTATAAGTTTTGGGTTAAACTTTGCTTTGATGGACTGGTATAGGTAAATAAATATTTAACAAATAAATTAATATTTTTTACACAACCATCAACAATATTTAGGATGAATTCCAAAGAACCTTACTGTTGGGAATATTCCATTAAATAGAATAGATTAAAACAAAGAATATCGCAATAACTCCCTAAGTGAAAATTACATCATTTCTTACTGCAGGTACATGTCTGTATTGGAATGAATAAGTGGAAGTTTTTTGTCTTTGTTTTCTCTGTGTGTGTGTGTGTGTGTGCACATGTTGAGGGTTGGGGGGGTCATTGGCTGGGTCACAGCAAGCCAAAATTTCCCCTAATGCTCCTATACAAAAATTTTCAACGCTGCAAATTCTTGTCTCATAATAGATTCTTGTTCATAATCTTATTGCTTTCAGTTATCAAAAGCCATTCCAACTTATTTAGGTACTTAAATAGTAAGAATCTCCTGTGAGTATCTCCTAGATTTTTCTCTTCTTTGACTCCTATCATGGTTTCTATGATTATCAGGGCATTTAGAAAATTTAATTTGGGGGAGTATGTCTCCTTTTTGAGAGTGTAAGGACCGCTCCGATTGTGTTCATAGAATCCGCCATTCTGATGTGTTCTGTGTATTCAGTAGGTACTAAGTAAGTGCTTCCTAAAAAAAAAGTGAATGAATGGAGAAATAACTAGTTGCAGTGATGGATATATATATATATACAAGTGAATTTACAAATATGACGTTTTCGTACAAGAATTTTTCTAAACCAAGCAAAATTTTTAAATGATGGATTTTTTCTGATTGTCTTAGTTCTCTTTCGGAGTATGTGGTGTTAACTTTGGTAGATGAATTCAGTGACAGCATCGAATTCCTGCAGTGGTACTAACTGATACATGGACTTTACATCAGAGGTGAAGGTGTATCATTGGAGCTGAACTCACTCACAGACACATCAGCAAAGTTTTCTTTTCTTCTCTAATCACCAATACAGAGAAGCTATTATACGCTTATGAGTAGAAATTCAAGCAATTAACCCCTGAATGCCTGGGTTCTCTCTGAATCAGTATTGTTAAAAATGACAATGTTTATTCACGTTTGGGTGTGCTTTTATGAATGGACTTAACCAGAGACCAAAATTAATGTTAAATAACATTTTTTGTAAATATTAAATTTTTCAAAAATAAGTAAATTCTTAATATATAAATAGGGAAATTGGTATATTCTTTGATAAACACATACATATTTATAAGGTTTGTCTCACTTAGATATTTGGTTAACGGATGGAAACTTAAGAAAATGTCATAGACATGGATAGAAACACCAAATGTCTGGAAAGATGAAGGTGACATCTGGAATCTGCATGAAATGCATGTCTCCTCTGTAAAGAGGAGCTCAGCTATGTCCCAAATGGGTAAAGTATCTCCAGATAGGGTCCTAGTGATCAATAACATTAATGATTAAATGGAAATCTAACTTTCCTTTATAAACAAGACACAACAAAAACATTGGATGTTCTCTTTATCTCAGATTCATCTACCTTAAAAATAACGTGAAATTTGCAATTAACTGAGTAAACACTATTTTGATTCATTATTTCATTAGTTCACTTCTAGGATGCATTCTTACCCTCAAAGGAAAAACACTAGTAACTACAACTGACTTAGTTCTAAAATGTGAGAATTATATTGCAATGCTCTGCCAAGAATTTGTCTAGTGTTTCCTCTTTGACAAAGATAAGGAGGTGCTCCTATGAGAGTACTTAAAGAAGATTATATTTATATTATATTCTTACATTGTAAGGCTCAACTCTAGGACCTGGTATGAAGCCTGATGTTTACTGAGGTGAATGAAATAGTTGTCATTTGAGATTTTTAAAAATGTGCTAATGTTCAAAGCCATTACAGTCCATAATTAGATCTTTAAAAACCTGTCATCACCCAAAGGTTTTTTAGGCCTCAAAACATACAGCTCTATAGGAAACATCTTAAAAATTAGTATTTGTAAATTTTCAACTTATTATGTCAATTAGAATATACTAATTTCTCTGAAATTCAAAAACTTTAACAAAGGAAATGCTTTATAAACCTGAAAATACTGTGTCTAAAAACAAAGCTAACACTCTTTTTTTTTTTTTTTTTTTTGGTGGGAGGAAGGTATAAAAACAACATTTCACCTGAAGAAGAATCACATAAAGGAAGAAATAAAATATCAGTTATGGAGAAAAGTAGCAAAAGTATGAATTCAAAACTAGTGAGTTTCCACATCAAGCCCATATTTGCTACTGTGAAACATAAACGTTTTGTTATTCATATATTACTGTGGTATCTAGGGACAAAACATGTACTAAAACCTCCATACAATAATAGTAAGAAAGAAAGCCAAAAGATGACATTGACAACAGTCAGAAATATAACATAAATGGGATAGAACTAAAATTATGACAGGTTGATACAAACATTGGATAAATGCCCTACACTCCACATTTAAAAAAATAAGATAAAAATACTAAATAATAAACATAACAGAGAAAATATTCAAATAAATTGCAGATGTAAGGAGAAATCTGCAGATAAATTCTCTTAATTGGAATCAATAAAAAGACACTGAGGACCTATCAGACCAGATGCACCCGTCAGGCACTTTTCACCCTTCTGTCTTGCCCATATAATAGCAACCGAATAGAATCTTCAGCCTTGCTGATCTAATGGCATTCAAATTACTTCCTTTATGTCAATCATGCTTCATTTTTCCATTACTTTCTTATCTCCTTACACAGAACAGAGGTGCTGAACATTTTTAAAATGCATTAGAAGCACTGGACCTCAATATTTATAAAGCATGGCAGCTCCTTACAAAGTTGATGTGGTTTAAACTAGAGGTATCTCTCACTCTTTCAAATTTCTACCCATTGTAAGAGGTCATTCTATATCATCTTGCTTCTTGTAACTCCGGCTGTAAGATTAATAACCATCAACACTTTTTGGACATATTAACTTGGACATGTTAGAGCACTGGATATTATACGCAACTAATGAATTGTTGAACACTACAACAAAAACTTATGATGTACTATATGCTGGCTAAATGAACATAATAAAAAAATAAAAATGAAGACAAAAAAAACAAACAATTCTTACAGATGTTACATTTGCTGTGGCTATTTTCATTTTGCATGTTGTTCCCAAGAAATTCTGTTTTGATCGTTGGATCAAAAATTGTCCTAGAGTCCAGGTGTTCTTTCTGTTCCAAATGAATATTTTATTATCATTACTGCTGAAAGTAATTTCAAATCGCCAGTACATTTTAGGTGGGTAGCCTATTATTTTCTTTTTAAATATATTTCACTTAATGGTGGGGGGATCGACAAACTTATAAAATGTATCTACCAACTCCTAGGAAATGAAATTCAGCTGTAGGGACAGAACATGCATACATGACAGGGTATGGGACAATCGTCGTTGGTAGGGGGCAAATAGCAAGTGAGTGTTAACATACAGAGTGTCATCAAATTATGTTAAAAAAAAAAAAAGAGTGCAGTGACATGAGCAAAGCAGGGAAACCCCCCCAAAGATTAAGAACTCAAACTGGGTTTTGACATATACAAAGGATCCAAGCCGGTAGCATCGAGAGCAGGATGATGTAGGATAGGGAAATAGCAGGAACAAATGCAATGAAGCAAGAGAATAGTTATGTTTGGATGACAGGATAGAGTTTGGAAAGATAGGTTGGGAAAGTCTGAAGGACTATATTATGAGATGGGAATTGTTCAGGATGCATGACTGAAGGACTTTAGTAGGGACTGGCGCTATGAAAATGGCAATGGGTATGCTGAGTTGGGGAAGTGAGAAGAGGGGAAGGTAGGGAGGCTGGCTGGAGAGACCCTGAAAGAATACATGTGGGGGCACCTGGGCGGCTCAGTCGTTAAGCGTCTGCCTTCGGCTCAGGTCATGATCCCAGGGTCCTGGGATCGAGCCCCACATCGGGCTCCCTGCTCGGCGGGAAGCCTGCTTCTCCCTCTCCCACTCCCGTTGCCTGTGCTCCTGCTCTCACTGCCTCTCTCTGTGTCAAATAAATAAATAAAAATCTTAAAAAAAAAAAAAAAAGAACATATGTGGGCATTGAGAAGCATGAGATAAAATAGAGTGTGTGGCTTCTTTTTGACTTTTATAAATCATATCTAACTCTTAGCATCTATAAAGAAAACCATAAATTGCCAATAGAAAAACTATCTTAACTGTTGCAAAGAGAAGGATCTGACAAATGACTTCTCAAAAAAAAAAAAAAGCCATTAAAGCTCTGGTAAAAATGTAACTCAATTCCTGAAGAATAGATAACAATCAAAACATAGTATCTGACTACTTAAAAGGAAAAAAAAACGTTGAGAAAAAGAAGAGAAAAATCATCAAATAAAAAATTATGAAAAATTTATCTTTATTCTGCAGGGACATGGTTTGATTTTTTCTTTTCCTTAGAAGAGTCTGAAATTCAGTCTAATATAAGGGATCACTCTGAGACGCCACACAGTGAGATGGTAGCATCATCAGCAGCTCATCCTATTCCATAATGTTTACAGTGTGTCAGTAACAAAGGTCCTTTTGTAATTGCATTGCACATAGATTTTCCAGAATCGCTCACGCTTGTTATGATTTTCTGATTCCTGGTCACCTATTGTATGTTTTTGTTTTTTGAAGAGCCTTTTATATTTGGCAGAGTGATTTGAAGCAAAGAACAGAATATTGGGACTCCATGCCCTTCAGGAAAAAAAATATATTTTTTAAGTATCTTTTTAGCAAAATGGATTTTAGATTGAATCCATTGCATTATTATCTACTCTCTCTCAATAAAGGGGGGAAAACAACAAACAAACAAACAAGAAACTCATCTACATTGTAAACTCCAAGTCAAAAGTCTGTAAGTTCTTGATGGTCAATAGTACAGTGATAAATTCCTTTGTGTGGTTCTGAAATGTTTAGTGGTGAGGATGATATTACTACTAAAAGTTCGATGTTACTGAGAGTAAAAGGAATTCTCTATCAGCTTAACAAAAATTCAAAACATTGGTCCTGGGATCATGGTAAGGAAAAGACACTATTGGTTAAGCCAAGTTGATAAGGGACTGGCCTGAGAGCCCTTTCCCTCCTATAACAATTCAACACTTCTCTAGTGTCTTAACCCATGCTCGCCTCCACCCCAGACACAGACCAATACTGTAGTTTTTTGTTTTTTGTTTTTTTAAGATTTATTTATTTATTTATTTGAGAGAGAGAGAATGAGAGAGAGAGAGAGAGAGCAGGAGAGGGGGGAGGGTCAGAGGGAGAAGCAGACTACCTGCTGAGGAGGGAGCCCGATGCGGGACTCGATTCTGGGATTCCAGGATCGTGACCTGAGCCGAAGGCAGTCACTTAACCAACTGAGCCACCCAGGCTCTCTCTAGTTTTAAAACAATCAGATCTGTTCCTATTTAGGGCAATGCGTAAGATTTTTATTCAGAGGACTGCATACCTGATGAGGTGTCAACTCAAGGCTGCTATTTTTGTGTGGTGAAGGCTTAAGTTCTGCTGCTACGCAGGAAAAACATGTGCTTTAGTGCTGTCTCATTGTACTTGTTAAGAATTAAATTTCAAACAAAGGGCATTATTTCAGGGCTTTAATATCTACATTAAGAAATAGAATCACATTTTAATGTAATTCTAGGATGGCAACTTAACAATATGAGAAAGAATTGGAGAAAAGACCACATATAAAATCCAGAAATTATTACACTATGGCTAGAAATTAGATTACTTTTCTCTAACTTTAATATACTCCTGCAAGGCACTCTATTTATATAGCTTTGGGGCTCCAATTTCAATTTGTATGGTTCATTCATTAATTCATCATACATTGATTGTTGAACTCTCAGGTGACAAACTCCTGGAGTACCAGGAACTGGGGAGGCCCAGATGCAGAAGACACGATCTCTGTCTTCAAGAAACTCACAGTTCAGTCGGAGAGACAGTCATGTAAACAAATCATTATAATAGAGTGAGACATGCTAACAGATGCTTGTGGAATGGGTCTGTGATGATAGACAAGGCACATTTGCTTGGGGATTCAAGACGGCCTGAAACAGAAAGTGGCATGTGAGCGATATTTTGAAGAAAGGATTGGAGTTTGCAAGACAGGTTCAATAAGAATCAATGAAAGAAAATGATAAATAGTTATCTAAGTGACCGAGATTCAGGTGCTAGTCACAAAAAATACCCAGCCTGAAATAGAGTAATAGAGTGGAGGAAGATGATGTGAAGGCAGAAGATTTGGCTATAAATGCAAGAACAGTGAAGTGGCCCTAGAAAATCTCTGTGGCCCCATTTTCATTCTTTAAAATATAGATTAAAAATATGGATGCCCAGGGTTCCCAAGGAAAGCATACGAATCTGTTCTGTGAGTTCGGAAGCACCTAATTATACTTAATTTTATCTAGTGAGTGTAGAAGCGGTGGTCACTTAATTATGAAAGTGTGCTTCTTAGAAACAGCAAGGCCAAGAGGCACATTTCATAATTCTCTTTGAACATAAACATTATTTCAGTAAAACATGAGGGTCACAAAGTAATGTCTCATCATATTATGTTATTGTCATTAATGCCCACGAAGCTAATTAATGCTTGAACAAGGGCAATTCATGATAAAGCATGGATCCTATTGAGGAGATATCATTTATAACCAAGTAACACCTGAACTGATTATTGTCCCTGCAATCTAATTTGGTACATATATTTTTATTTTCTCCAAACTTGTAGTTTATTTATTATCTCATGTAATTGCAGGTGTAATTATTATATCATGTGAAAATTATTTTTATGCCTACCTCTACCCATAGGTGGCGAGTATAACAAATAATAATATTGTAGTCTACCTGGTAGAGAGCAAGAGTGACAAAATCAACATCCAATTCCAAAATAGAATATTTTTATAAGGTGTTTCTTGAAATTGATGTGCAATGAATCTGACATGTACCCTGCATTTGGCAAGAGCCTGCCTGAAGGTACTTTTCTCAGTCTCCATCTTCGTGAAACATACTCTTGAAGCCAAATCAGAGACTGAACAAGAGAATTTCAAAAGGAAGTGTTGAGCATCTAGTACCACAGGCAGAGGTGGCCCCTAATGGTTAAGTATGGATTTATCGACCAATGTAGTAGGCACTTGTGTTTTGGCTGCCAGCAAACACTTCCCCTATTTTTAGGGCAAATACACTATCCCCTGTCAGGTCTTAGCCCATGCTGCTTCTGTGGGGCTAGTTCCATCCCTACTTCTAAGGTAGACACATGATTCAGGGCTAAACCACTCAGAATAACCACTATCTGCCATCCACGTGATTGGTTCAGGTATGTCCACGTGGCCCTATTGGAGACAGTGAGACTCTGCTGGAATGGCTGAGAGTTACTATATTTTAATTGCAGAATGAAATGATTTGTCTGAGGATGGAAATGAAGATCAAGAGATGGAGGGAGTCAAGCAGGGTCCTAGTGACCACATTTGACCATATATCCAGCCGAGCGAGGTCAAATCCCAAATTTTTCAGGTACCTAAGATGATGAACTTGCCTGTGATTGAAGCTAATTTGGGTCAAGTTTCTGTCACTTACAATGCAATTAACAGATATGGTCAATATTGACAATTTAGATTCTATCTATCCCTGTTAGGATCAAGAACAACGAAATGCAGGTGTTTTTCTCCACTGCGCCTTCCCTGGCTACCACCCTTCATTGTTCTGAGTTCCTCCTGCAGATCCACACCTGGCTCCTCCTAACTACAAGCCTATTCAATGGCCATCTCCAAACTGCTCTGTCACAGGCTGTCAGTGAGTTTGCAGGAATGAGTTATGCTTATCCATAACTAAGTGGTCTTTCATGTGACCTGACACTCATAGTTACTCTCGTCTCATTTTAGTTTGCTTGCTTTGAAGCCCCTTTCAAGTGGCAATATAAAAATGCACCTTTAAAGTATACCCTCAGCATGCTTTTCTGTTTCTAGTTTACAGATGAATTATACCATGTCATCATAGTTGTCTTTTTCCTCACTAGTACTTTATTCTCAAAGGGTATTTTGTCCTTTTATATCCTGGAGCTCTGTTAGGACAACATTCTGATATGACATTTTTACTATATCTTCTGGAAGAAAAGCTTACACTTCACTGGGTTAAATACATTTCCTTTGTTGCGTGTCAACAGCAGTCTTACTTAAGGAATTAAGCTTATCCTTTTTTCTCTTTCTCAACAGTACTGGTGGGATGCATTCTTCTGAAAAACTGAGTATCTGGCATATGAAAAAATCAACTATTTGAAGTAAAAGCTTGAGGCTTCTGACAACTTTTGTGGGCATCCCATATAAGTTCACTGGGTTGGAATTAACAGGTCTTTTCCTTGCATAAATGAACAGAAAGTCTACAAAGTAATTCTCTGCTAATCAGAGAAAATTAGTCTTGAATTTTACTGACATGGAAAGATTCTAACTGGCATCAAGCCTAAGGACTAGTAATAATTATATCACCATGGATTAGAAAGTGTCAATATGTATATCTCTTCAGAAGATGTAATTTTTATTAAAAATAGAATAACTCAGTTTTACCCCATACTGTAATATTTTGATTATCAGCATGCTTTTGGACTTGATAAATATACACCTTCTGGTCTGGAGACTGATTATAGCCATAGTTAAAAAGTCTGGAAACGTCTTCCATTAATATCTCAATTTTCGTAACTCCTGAGACATTCGTATTCTTTTACCTGTCATTTAATAGCATTTAGTAATTAGCAATAGCTGTGTGTTATACGATTATTTTTAAAAAGGGTTTATTGAGTATCCATTACTGCCACCAATCTTGAACTGCATAGTATAAATACAATCATGTGAAAGGAAAAGATGGGGTCCGTTATGGAACTCATATTCCAAAAATGGATGGATAATTGCCTAAAGTTTAGAGGAGTTTAAATATTATGCAACTATATTTATTATTGTTAAAATACATAACCAAACCACAAATTACCTATGCAGGTGAAACGTTAAAAATGTTATTGGAACAGTTTAAATATCTTACAATGTTGTTAATTCTACCTCAATAAACCTGAGTGGGAGGAGTTCATCTGAATGCTTTTTTTTAATGAGATAGAATAAGTGGTGTTTCCCACCACATCAGGCATGATGGGGGATGGTGCTAATCACACATGAAGTAAAGAGCCCAAAGCATCAGAGTACATCATCAAAGAGGGGTGGCTAGAAGCAGAAAAAAATCAAAATCTTATTTTCCTTTCCTTCAAAGTGCTGATGATCCCTGAGACTTTAGAAAACCTGGAGGAAAACGCAAAACAAATATGCGATTGTGGTGCCATTTCTTTACAAGATTCAAATATACACTGGCTGCTGACATGTGAAATATGGAACGGAATTAAAACCCTGTTGTATTAAAAATATTAAAATGAAATAAAATATCAATACAGAATATAGAAATACAGAATATAGAAATGTAGAATAAAATAATTAAAATAACTGAAGAAGTCACTACACATAGTAAGTCAAACAGATTTTCTATAGGACGGGAATCTACCCCTTTTCTAAGAAGTCTCTAAGGTTAGTTCTGAGTGCAGAAATAAATACCAGCCTTAAGGAAAGAAATGACCAAAATGAGTGAAGTGTAGGTAAAGACATCTGACACATTCGCCTTTGCAAATAGGAGACATTCAATTAAATAAGACTGTTTCGAACTTGATAAAGCAACATTGTTCTCAAAATATAGAAATGATGAACTCGTAAAAGAGGCTTTGAAATCCATGAACCATCCGATCAATCAATACATTAACTGAGCAGTCTCTCTCCCCAATTGTACAGCATTTCTCTTTTGATATAGATGAGTGTATTTTGAGAAGTAAATATCGAGAAGGGAGAAATGACAATTGTTTGACTCCTTTGGGGTAATAGCAATTAGATAATCGGCGAAAGGCAGAGACAGTGTGGTTCCTATGACAGAAAGCATTTGTCCAAATGATGCAGTTGTATATGCCCCACTGTCTGTAATCCCGAAATAAAAAAAAAAAAAATGTAAGCGATGACCAAGTTTTCAGAGCACTGGTTAGCATTTTGAAGCTTATAAGTTGGCAATCATATTACAGGATAGTGTCCCGATGCAGGGGAGATTGGCTTTTGCATATTTGACCTCAACAGCAGCTGAGGAGAAATCCATGTGAAGTTCTTCATTAATTTCATTAGTTTAATCTTCAAGAACATGTCGAGTTCATTTCGTCTGGTTTTTAAAACTGCTGCAATATAGTGTTTGTATAATCAGAGAAAAAAAAAGTTTCAACGATTTGAAGATTAAGCCTATCTTTTTAATTGTAAGTATATCAGTTAGCTTTAAACCATTAAAATGTGACTACTCACATCCTGTCAAAATCTCATATAAATAAGTACTATTGTGCACAGAAATTCATAGCACCAACTGTTACCCTTTCATTCTTTTTTAACTCTTTATATCAATTATTAAATAAACAATCCATGTCTGTGCTTATAAATTTATGTTGGATTTGTAATGTATAAATTTATAGCTATTTCTGGGCAAAACTGAAAATTATGTTAGAATTTTTTCCCTCTTCTATACCATTTGCAAAGGAAATACTGTAATATGATAGATACAAGTACCATTTAAACAAAAATAATTTCAAAATGTTTAACTTGTTATGCTCTGGAATACTTAATTCAAAAGGGTTTGTTTGTCTCTTGAATAATTACATCTAAGTCACATTAGAACAAAATTTCCAGAAAACTCTGTGTGTGTGTGTACATATATATGCAATTACATTTGCATAGTATATATAGTATACATAGTATATATCTATACATACTTTCAGAAATGTCTTCAGAACTTGAGAATTTTTAAGTCTATGCCTAAGCAATTAAAAGCACTATATAATAGTTTGAAAAAAATAATCAAACATTTTCAATCATCGAGACAAACGACACTTTACACAAATCATAATATTGATGATTTGAGTTGTGGCAAGGGCAGGGGAGAACTTTTTGAAATATATAATATTGATGAAATTAGCTTAATATTGCACACATATAACTCATATAATCCTCAAACCACCCAAGGAGGAGGAGTCATTTGTCCATATTCATGTTCTCTAAATAGTGGTGCCACTATTTAAACCCAAGAAGTATGACTCCAGAGTCAAGCATGGCATGTGTATACATATTATGGAAAGTAAAATCATTTACAAGACATATCTTAATAGAAAAGTGGGAAAAATCAATGTTAAGTGGGAACGTTTCAAAAGTACCTTCTGAAGCAGGCCCTACACTGGACTATTATTCTAGCAAACCCCCAAATTTCATAACCAAAACTTAACTACCTACCCAGATCAATTTCACAAATAAAATACATAAAAAAGAAAGATGCTCAGAAACACTTTTTGGTTAGTCGATAGCTAAGATTTAAATAGTCTTCACTATCTTGATAGCTCTACAAAATGTTACTGACATAAAACCAGTCAAAAGTCTCTAACTTATTGATACACAAGTCAACTTATGATATGTAATAATGGGTAGATTGGGGTGGCTATAAACAGCAGGATTGTGTCTGATGTAAAGAATGCAACATTGCATTTCAGATAGAAATAGATTAAATCACTCTTCAAGTATTGCAAGGGGTCTTATCAATAAAAGATACACATTACAAACCATATAAAACAGGTGACAGTGCCCTCTTGAGGACACTATTGGAAATCTGACACCAGCTACCTGTCCAAGAATTCTCCAAGTAAATTGATATTATTTTCTATATTATCGAATTGCTGCCTTTTGTTCTTACAATTTTAGGTTTATACAGAGCAATGACAGAACTGTTCACACTGATTCTACCAACTTTTCATCAAAAGGCAGACTTTGTAATACTCACTATCAAATTTATGCAAGGATACAGATGGTATAGTTTTGGTTTCCATAACTATAGGAAAGATACATTGGAATTATTGAACATGTAAAGAGCATTATGTCTTGGTACTGAGGATTTCAACCAAAACTATTATCCATGCTAAACTATAGCAAATCAGGAATTGTATTCAACAAAAGATTTTAAATATGGTGATATTTGCATTTGCCTTCCATTCTGCTTATTATGCCATGATTTCTAACAGAAAGAATTTAACAGACAGTGTGAATGTTTTGTGAGACTCTGATTTAGTTCTTTGGTCTAGATCTTCTATGCTTCATAAAGAAGTGAGAATGCCTTCTGTTCTTCCTATTGCTGCCTGGACACACACACACACACAAACACACACACACGCTGTGTACAGTTCCTCCTTAATTCTGATACTATAGAAGGTTTACAATCAAAATACAAATGAAACAACTTTGGAGTAACCTAAAAAAAAACTGCAAAGAAAACAAGATAAAAAAATAAAAAGCAGTCTCAGTTGTATAAGAAAGACAGAGATTCAGAGATTCCATTTGGGAAAAAGTATCAGAAATTAAGAAGCAAAAAAAAGAGACTCTAAAATTCAAATGGATGTTCTTTTTTCAAGTTACTGCAATTCCTATGTTGTCACCTGTTCTAGAACAATTACATAAAATGCCTGGAAATGACAAGTCATTCATTTGTAAGCTGGCTTACTTCCTGAAAAATCTAGATCTTTATCCGGATTTCTTCTAGGCCATGGAAGAGAGATGAAAGAGGTGAAAGCTAAAACAATATCCTTGGGAGGGACTCACTCTCCAAGCCTTGGTAGCGGGATATCAAACCTGAGGCAAGAAAAGCAAGGGGCCAAAAAGCCACTGCATTTTCTCTGTTTATTTGAATTTCAGCTCTGAAAAAATGCTCCAAGCTCATTAAAAATAGCTAATTATCTTAGAGATTCTTTTATTATCATTTGTTAAAATAGCAAATTATGTTAACATTTTTATTGTTTCACCACTTCATATTAGGAATTACTCAGTAGTTTACAAATATGGTAGTAATTCATTATCTTGGGTATAATAAAAGATTATTATATTTTAAAATCCAGAAAAAATACATAAAATTGAGAGTCTGTGGTCCCCTAGCCTGAGGAAACATAGAAATATCAATGAAACAAGCATCTTGTTAGGTTTTTCAAAGTTTGCTTTTGTGTTTGGGCCACTGGTAATTAAATTAAGAACACAAATGAGAAGGGAGGAAACATGATATATTTTTGCCACAGAATTCCTATTATTAGAGAAATACGGGATGTGAAATTGATAATATATTGATGTAAAAACCTGTAGTGTTGAAATGTTTATCAGTAGAGTTACACCTTTTGGCTTTTCTCTGCACAGCCTTGAACAAAAATTCTGGAATCCCCTGTGTTAAGGCTGAGAACACCTGGCTTTCTGCACAACCTGCTAATTTCTTGCCACTCCTAAAATGCAGAATCTGTTACATTCCATGAACCCTCTCATTATTTTGTCTCAGTGACAGCCATGGCTATTATTATTTACTTGCTTATCTATTTATTTCTTTATTTAAATAGGCAGAAATTGACTATTCATGAACGTGCTACCTTCCAGCACAGGTTTCTGCTGAAACCGCACCTTCTTTCCTTTCTCTGATCAGTAGACATCCTTCAAGAAATGTAAACTTCATCCCACAATCTCCATCTTCTCATGTCTTGTACAATTTTAAGCTCCTTACCCTTTGACCTTTGCCTCATCATGCCAAAGTTGTTCCCTTGAAGGTTTACAGGGATCTACTCTATAAATTCAATAGCCTGCTCAGGTCTCATCCTCTCCTAATCTCCTGAAAATACTGAGAGAGGTGAAAAATCCTCGGCTTTCATGACATCATACTTTCTTGATTTTTCCTTCTTTGAGTGTTCCTGTTGTGTCAGGCCCAACTCCACCCACCCCTCACACGCTCAAAGCTTAATTCTTCTTTGTAATATTTCTCCTGTTCTTCTGTATAAGCAACACCATGGCTTCAAACATTGCTTCCATGGGGAGGGTTTGTATATCTATATTTCTAAAAGTATCTTTTTTTTTTTTTAGATTTTATTTATTTATTTGACAGAGAGAGACACAGCGAGAGAGCGAACACAAGCAGGGGGAATGGGAGAGGGAGAAGCAGACTCCCCACTGAGCAGAGAGTTGGATGCAGGGCTCGATCCCAGGACCCCGAGATCATGACCTGAGCCGAAGGCAGACATGTAACTGACTGAGCCACCCAGGTGCCCCTCTAAGGGTATCTTTCTCTTAGATTTTAATTTTAAATTCCCCATCCTCTCTCTATTCTCCTGATCATCTGTCTCTGCTTAAACCATGCTTAAATACCTCAAATATTATATCAAAGGTTAAATATATCAAATGCTTCCATAAATCAGTCCTCTATTTCTTGTTCTTGAAATGTTTTCATGGCCATCAAATCACCAAGAATTTTCTTGGAAACTTCCCTTTAATTTGTCTTTCTCAAATGAGCTATCACATTTTGTCCATTATATATTTTTTATGACTTTCTCATGTGTAATTGCCTCTAACCTTGTTACTGTTTCACACACTTCGTGTTTTCTTTTTTTTTTTTTTTTAAAGATTTTATTTATTTGACAGAGAGAGAGACAGGAAGAGCAGGAACACAAGCAGGGGGAGTGGGAGAGGGAGAAGCAGGCTTCCCGCTGAGCAGGGAGCCCGATGCGGGGCTCGATCCCAGGACCCTGGGACCATGACCTGAGCTGAAGGCAGACGCTTAACGTCTGAGCCACCCAGGCGCCCCACACTTCGTGTTTTCTTACAGAAATTTTATAATACCTTCTAACCTTCCTCCTCCTGTCTTTCCTCACTCCACTTTATTCTGTCTATGGCTGTCAGATTTGTCTTTCTAAAGCTGAGAAATGTACAACAGCCTGCCATTGCATATAAATGTATGCAATGTCTTAATGTATGTTTGCAATGTCTTAAGCTGACATACAAGACCTTGTATAATCTGGCCCCCTTTTACCTTTCCAATATTTTGTGTGTCTGTGATCATTCAATTGTAATATTCATTGACACAAGTTTAGGGTTCTTTTTTTCACCTACTTCCAACTTTTTCCTGCCTATTGCAATACTTTTCTCAATGTTCTCAATGTTTCTCAATGTCCAAATTCTGTTGTTTTGTTTCTGCAAGTGAATGCCACTTACTCTATGAACATGTGTTTAATCCCCTGCCATAGAAGACAATGCAAGTTACTCATGCTACTTTAAGCATTGTGCATTTTTCCCGTGCATTATTTTATTGAAAGCAATCTCTTTTCTTCTGTTATCCATAACTGCATATTATCTGTATTTTTCTTACAGCAGTTGCTACAGTTTCCTGAACATCAGATTTATTTTTGTGTAGTTTTCTCCCCCTAAAGAGTAAATTCCCTGAACTTAACATCCATATATTCTCCTTCTTCAATGTTTAGTTTAGTGCCTCAAAGAAAATAGGCTTGGAGTTAATTTATAAGTCTCTGTATTTGAAACAAACTGCATAATCTACTCATAAATATGATACACACATCCATATATGTGCATCTATATAAGCGCACCTATATTTACATATATATGATGGTTTTGGTGAATTACAGCAGCACTATTCATCAAAAAAAGTCAACTATCGTCCATGTCAATGTAATTAACAGTCATCAATGCAACATACGATGATCAAAAGGGAATTAGAAGCTTCTGTTGGGAAAAGTCTTTGTAACAAGAATATCTGACTTATTACCGTTACTCTAATAATTTGATGATTACCAGGCAAAGTATTGCTAGGCTTTGCTATCTTCTGTTCTTACCTAAAAATGGAGAAGAAAGAAAATGACAATCACTCAAATATGTGAGTAGAAATAAAGCCTTGCAACACTTACTCATATTCAAATGATATGAGTAACTGAGCCCTCTACCTTTCTACATTACTAAGAGAGGCTGCACATTTAGCTGACAGAAACCTTCGGGCCCTAACTCACTAAACATTCTGTCGATCAGAAACACTAGTATCTAGTTGCAGTCAGAATGCTGCCTGGATGCACATGATCACCTTTTTGATTAAGTTTCCTATACTCCATTGCTACAATTTGTCCCCTGTTGCACACAACTCTCTTGAAGGAAAAAATAAATAGTTCTACGAACAGAAAGCTTTTATATTCTTGGTTTATTTTTATGCCCCTTATGGCATTTATTTATTCCTTGGAAATATTAAAATATGCTTTTATAAAGCAGAATTACCTTTCAAAAAATAGCTCAAATCACTCCGTGGCATTTCTACATCTTCTTCAACATGAGGAACCGTATTGCTTGGGCTAAAAAGTTGCAGAAACAAATTGGAACTGCTTGTTGAGGGGAATTTCCCTGCCCTAATGAAAATGCGAGTACCTAGCAAGCAATTCCAAATGAAGCAATGGTCCGCCTGGGGGCAATTCTCTGCAAGGGCCCGACTGGATTTTAACTCGGATGTTATGCTGCACTTCTTCAGGGCTTTTCCTAGAATTGCATGGGTTCCAGCACTCAAGACTCCATGAGTTGATTTTCGCTAGTGAGATTAAAAATTGTAGCCGTGATAATTAGCAGCGACTGGATTTCAACATGTGAAACAAGGAGCTTGCTCTTAAAATGTCCTGAGTAGGAGAAAGTGAGGTAAAGAAAAATAAAGTTCTGAATATTAAGATACCAGCATCTGAACATTAAGTCAGTGCTCTGCTAGAACATTTTCATCACTCCTAAAGTATACCCAGAAGAATAACCAAACCATTGTTCCATACACTAGGTAATCCCCTTGTGAAGAAACAAATTTCAGAAGAAAATGTATATTGCATCTTCTTTCAGCAGCATTTGGTTTAGAATTCCATCCGAACAAACATATAAGTGGATGAGCAAACACAGAACAAGATCCCTGCAGAGTTGTTGTTCCTAACTTGTTTAGTATTATGGAACTTTAAACGGTTAATCATGAATATGATCATGCAAGCCCTGTTCAATGGAGGTCCATACTATCAAAAATCTCTTGAACTTTTCCTTTCTCAGAAAGTTGAGAAATTTTTTACCAACCTCGCTCCTCATCTCCTCATCCATGTGCTTTTCTGGTCCAGGGATAGTTTTATCACACATGTTATTTGAATGATGACTTGGGAAAAATACTTTCCATTACTAAGTGGCATATGATTTAGTTTTTCTTAATTTGACTTTTCTTTTCCAAACCAAAATATATAAGAGCCATTTATCTGGGCAATTTGGGTCTTTAATGACAGTAGTTTAACCTAAATAGTCCAGATTATGAGAATATTAGTAAATTTTGAGGAAGATTGAGTAGGTGATGATAAAGACCTACCTAATGAATTGCTGAATGACTACACTTTGCCTTGTTTGGGTTTGGCCTACCTAACTTAAGAAACTTTTCCGGTTTCTGACTCATGGTGGATATGCTCTATGCACTCAAGGGAAGCACCTTATCATTTATTTCAATTAATTCAGTATACCAAAGTGATTTGAACTAAAGTGATTTAAATCATGGTATGTGTACAAATTTTAAGTGAACATATTTTTATAGCAAAAGGCAATTAAAAAATATTCCTTCTTTTTATGAATGTCATACACAATTTCTTTAGTGAATAAAAACCAGACACAAAGTTTACATCAGTGTGCTTCCTCTTAAGAAAGTTCTATGACAGGAGAACAGGTACAACTAGTAGATGGTAATAAAACTCACAACAGTGATTGCTAAGTTGGGTCAGGAAGCTGTGAAGAGGGATAGAGAGGAGACTGCAAAGAGGCAATAGAAAATTTCCTGAGGTGATGGGGAAATATTCTGCATCTTGATTGAGGTGGTGGTTATATGATGTATATATTTGTCAAAACTCACCAAAATATACAGTGAAAAAAAAAAAAAACTGTGCATTTCATTGTACCTTATGCAAATTACATCTTAATAAAGCTGATTTACTTAAAAAACAGACATCCAGCCCTGGCCATTCACTCTCCTGATACTGAAGACAACACCATGTAATCCTAGAACCCTTTTGGAAGCTCTGCTTATATCTAAGCCAGTGATATTTAAACTGAGTGCAGATTCTAGGTTAGGGGAACATGACCTTAGTCTGCAACCCCTAGCAGTTCTGTCTGTTGGCTCGGCATTATTGTATGTACTTATCCTGCTTTAAGGATAATCATCTGACTGTTGCTTCTAATCTATTCTCTTTGCTTAAAAGGAAATGTGGTTGAATTTTTTCTTTTTTTCTTTTAGTTATGAAGTGTGCTTACACACACACACACACACACACACACCCCAATCAGCAAAACATTTAGAAAAAATAAGCCTTTCAATCGCTCTTCTAACAAAGTTAGAATGTGTAGAGTCAAGGACTTCTTTTATGTTGTTCCTGAGATAAGAATAAGTGTGAGAATGTGGAGGGCATTAAGAGGTAAATCTGGGTCTGTAGAGAAGAGACCTCAGAGCTATCAACTGTGGACAACAGATCATCCTCCTTCAAGACATGTCCCCTCTTCCCAGGCTTTAAAGGCTCTAATGTTCACAGCTGATGATAGAAGAAGTGGTGACAAACACTCAAATATCCTCATACTTTCACAAAATGTAGTGACATCTAAAATACTAAAGACACATGCCAAATTGACTATGATTTTGCTGTTTCAAACCGCACTGAGTACAAAATCTAGTATCTGGTGATCTTTAGGGTCGCTGACCCACAGAGAAATGGTATCATGGCTTTGAGGTAATACCATTCAGGATAGTTAATATTTGCTTTGCACTTATGAGCAGGTGCTGTTCTAAGTACTTAGTATGTACTATCTAATATTTTCTCTTTGCAAAAACTGTATGTAGTAATTTACTATCATCATTCCTGTATAACACACTCTGAGTCTACAACTCAGAGAAATTAACTAGCTTATCCTGGGTTTAACGGTAGATCTGTGGTGGAGCTGGGATTTTAAAATATAATGGCCCTAGAATACTACATAAGAGTATAATACATAGGAACATTGTTAGCTATAGCAAAGAAGTGGGAATAATTCTAATGTCCATCAATAGAAGAATTGATCAATAAACTCTCACATAGGCCTTCAATGATACACTACTCACAAATGAAAATCAGTGAATCACAGCTACCCTTAACAATATGGATTCATATCATAAACAAAATTTCTGAAAAAAAAATTTCTGGTGAGTAAATCAAGTCACAGAAAAATACATGAAGTATGGTGACATCTATATGCAATTCATAAGTGGAAAATACAGAGCAATGTTTTTTAGAGGTACCTATTTGTTAAAATTATAATGAAAAATATATCAATAAACCCTATTTCTTTTCCATATTAATTAATTAATTAATTAATTAATTTCTTCTTCCAGTTCAAATAGCCCCTCAACTAGCTTTGTGTTCATTTTGCTTATACTTAAGCCTTTCATCACTAAGGAAGAAATAATATTTGTTATTTTCATCTCTTATTTTATAATTCAAATAGTATATTTTAATGAATGTTTAGGTTTATGGTGAGTAACATAAGTAATAATTACAGAAAAATTTTAACAAACTATCAGAAATTAAGCATGTGGGACAATGTTTAAAAAAGGTGTGTACCAAGTTCCTTTGCTAGTGTCAAGACTGATATAGAATGAGTTAGTAGATATCAGTTTGCTCTAAATTTTTCCCCAGGATCAAGTAGTTTAGCTAAATCCTTGAGAACGCCCTTCTTTTCCATATCTTATAATTTAATCTCTACAGCTAGATCTCTGCTTTGACCATACTTCCAGAATTGCAGGTCAGGCTTGCTCTCAGAAGTCTTGGCCTGGGCCCCAACCATCTGCTGCCAGACGTGATTGAATCCATTGACTTGCTTGTCTGAATTCTGAATATTGTTTGTTGCCGTCTTCCTTTGTGAATGAAATCTGATCATCAGCTAGGAAACACACATCACCCATCATCGACCTGTTTGAGCCACGGTTCTCCTTCCATCAATACACTATCATGATATCATAGTTCATCTGAGTTTCCACCATTTAAAGCAAAATCCACACAGCAGAGAAGTGGTGGGAAACGTGACAACTGCCTAAATATTCTCTGGAGAGCACTCTTCAGCATTTCTTGTAGAAAAGCAGCAATAAGTAAGGGAGAATGATTGCATTCCATATGAGAAAGTAGAAATATTCCTAACTAAGGTCAGCTATAGGTATTGTTTTAAGAGCATTTCTTCAGTCATTTAATTCACCAACATTTAGAGACTCTTGAATGTTTTAATCATTAAAAATACGGAGATGAGTAACACTTGGCCCATCCTCTCAAGGTGCTCATTAATAATTATATGAGAGGAATAACATGGAATTTTTGTTAGAGCTGCCATAGAAGTATGAACACAGCATGGTTAGGACCTGGGGAAACCCTTTCCAGGAGAGCTCATGATATCTAAACTGAATCATGAATAATATCAGTTAAAGTGACAATAAAATTTACAAATAGTTGCTGTCTAACTAGTATTTGCCAATAATTAAGTGAAATAATTTCTAAATATTATTTAATTCCCAAGTGATTGTTAGGTTGCATTGTTATTCCCAATATGCGGGTGAAGAAACTGAGTTTCAGAGAGATCAGGTAGGAGGTTTTAAGGATGGAGAACAGGGCATGGGATGGGGCAGAGACGGGGTTGTGCCGAGAAAGAAAATGGCGCAAGAGAATTAAGGACTAAATAAAGTTAATTCAAAATGAGGGGGATGATGTTGGGGATGAGAGGTAAAGATGGCAATGCATACAGAATTTTAAAAGTTTAATTGAGAGTTCCTACTGCAGGAGAGAGTTTTGCGTGTAATTCATTACAGAGAAATATTTTTAATGAAAGAATGAGTATTACATGGTTTGCCCCTAACCCAATTCTCTTCTTTGTAATTTAACAAATTTAATATATATTAAAATGTTAGTTTCAAAGTCTTTTGGATATGGAATCCACTATTATTGTTATACTTTAAGAACTATGATTTCTTAGCTTCCGTGTTAAGTGAAAAAGAGCAAATAGTATAATAGGAGGAAAGTGCTGGTTAAGCAGTCGTTTTAATTAAAACAATAATATCACACTGCACATATGGATGCCAAAGACATATGTAATACCTTATAAATTGTCTGTCTTAGTACTTCCTAAGGTTTTGTTCAACTTAGAGGAATGAAAAGCATATCAATCCAGATAGCATTTTCCCTAACAGTAAAAAAATCAGAGGTGAAAGTCCACTTACAATTTTTCTGTATGTATGCCAAGGAAACACATCACTATCACAAACATTTTACTAAATATGCCAAAAATAACTACACACAGACATTTTAAGATCATTTGTATGCCCCTCAAAATCCTTCCACATCCTCAAGGAACTTTAAAGAAAATACATTTTAAAATAATGACCACTTCCCATTTTCCTCTATTAAATGATTATCTGATGTCAGATACTCGTCACTTAGTTGTAGCCTAATGACATAGCAGCACCATCATTTGGGGAATTATAGTCTAATGCCAGGCTCACCTAAAAGTAATTTGCATGCCACCTGCTCTTTGGCTCTGTGGATGACATCAGCTACTGCAGAAACGGAGGAGGAGGGTGTTATTAAGAAGCATAGATGTTCTCTGAGGTCATATCGAATTGATGCTACAGAATAAGCTAAGGACAAGCACATCTCTTACTGGAAGGAATGCCATCACCATGTTTTCTGCCACAAGAGACACGGATTCCTAAAGAACCTCATCGATCACTTAAGGAAAAGTGACCTGAATTCTAATTTTCTTCTCCAAGTATCTGCTTTGAAATATCAGAAAAGCTGTTGATTCTCTATGCCCCAGCCTCCCTGTCTGAGTTGAGGATACAATCTCCCACATTGCAAGCGTGTAATTAATTAAGGTGTAAGCATTTTTCAACCTGTGGATGAAGGTAACAGGTGCAAATTACCATTTGAAAGAGTGATTCATGTCACCAAGACTAAATGCTGACTAGGGAGGCTTAAATCAACCCTATTTGAAGTTCTATTATTTTTTAAATGCTGACAGAGAATTCACACTTACATATAGCATTGCACAGATAAGATATGCTCCTTGCCCTCTGGGTCTGCCATTTCAGTGAAACAGATGGCGAGATTACAGGATGAATGTGGAAGCAATGGGCAGGGAAATGACGATAGATTTTTACAACCCTAAAAAAGATCCAGAATAGCATTACCAGTAGGTAAATGAGACTTAGATAATGGCAATTTCTAAATTCAGATGTTTATCTGAATTTTTAAAAAGGCACTGAGCAGCGAGGCTTCAGTCGTCCTTATTCTAAAAATGTGTTTTTAAAATAGGCATCACTCATGCTGATATTTAGAATAAAATGGAAAAGTCAAATACCTAATGTTTTAATGCACACAATCGTTTACATCATAACCGTTGTTAACATATATTACTAATGGTGAAAAATTATTTCCCTTTTTAATTAAGTAACTCTGTTTAGTTCCCGAGGTTGATTATGAGACGAGGTAATTTTCTGTGAAGAGATGCATTTTAATGCAGTGCCTTTGAAGTCCAGGCCCAATTTGGTGTGAAGTAGGGGAAGGAATAGGAAGAGAAAGGGAAGGTGATGGAGCATTATGGTAAATTGGGACACCTGATGAAAAAGAAAGGAACATTTCCTTAAACTGTAAAGATGTCCTTTACAAAAAAAGGAAAGTACATTCCATAGGCTTCTAAGGGGAAGGCTTGAAAACCCAACTGAAGTAGAGCAGAGACTTAAAAGTCAGACTTTGAGGAGGGAGAAAATGATCAGGATGAGGACTCTGAGGGCAAGAGAGTTGAGTTGGGCTTTTGCTGGATGGGGTAAACCTAGATAGGTTTTAATATAAAAGAAACAGCTACAGAAAAGCTAGACTGAAGATGAGAGTGGCTATAAAAGAGGAGGTGAGAGCTCTAAGAAGCACAGGCAGTGAGAACAAAGGATTGGATCAAAAAAATGCAAAAAATAAAGGGCCAAAATTAATGCCTGTGATTGTTAAATTGATTATGCAAGTAAGGGGGAATAGGTGAATCAAAAGAATTGTAGAGTTTAAGACTTCGTGTTGAGTTTTTGAAGCACATAACAGGAGGAAATTGGAGTGAGCACCCAGAAACAAATTCTACAGCAAAAACAATCCTCTCTGCTGTGTCTCCTCACTCCATGCTCCTTTTTTACTCTATTTCTATTTTTTAATAAAACAGACTGAAGTACTACTTGTATTATCAGAGTGAAGATTCTCCAATCATAGTATTTTTTTCTCAGCACCGTTGTAAAAGACATAACTATAAGCAGTATTTTATAGGTCTATTATTAGGTTGCTTCACGTGGTCTGATAGATCTATTAGTGATACATGTTTGACTTATTATCATCTGAGGCCCATCACCAATGGACTAACACAAACACATTTCTGTTGGCTTTACACAGCATCAAGTTAAAAAATAAATAAATGAAAAGAGGACTAACGAAGTTTAAATATCACAATTTCGCATTTAATGTTTATACTTTACCTTTTTGGGAAACTGTCTTTTGAAAAAAAACAGATAATATCACTTCAAAATTATTTATTCTGTAAACATCTCTGAATGCCTACCAATACACTAGGTATTAAATTAACTGTGCTTCCTATTAAAGGTAATCTTCAAGAGAAGACAAGAGAGAAGGATTTCAAAGGATAATAATAAACGCTATTATGCAAATAAATATCAAAAAAGGCACAATCTTTTTCACAGGAAGCATAAAATCTATTTGTTATTTATTACTGTCTATTAAATAGATTCCAAGATAAAACATTACTTTATGGCAAAATTCAGATCTTTCAGTCTCATAAAAAGCAGATTGTTTCAACATTTAAATTTTAGTTTTAAAATAATTTATTTTTATTTAACAATATGTATAAAGATCAAATGTTCAAAATGACATGTGTATTATTTCCTAAATCTGATCATACTTATATGTTGATAAAAGATATTTTGTTTTTTGAAAGAGAATATGGGCCATATGAGAACTCTCAAGATATATGATAGTATATTTAATATACACATGCATAATTCTATAATTATAGGCCAAGCCTTTTAAGAAGACTGCACATCTGATAAAAATTTTCTCTGATCTTAAAGATTGTTTATCATAATGTGACACATACAGATAATCATAGACAAATAATTTTACTAAGGCAGATATAGTAAAGCTTTTTTTTTTTTAAGATTTTATTTATTTATTTGACAGAGAGAGGGAACACAAGCAGGGAGAGTGGGAGAGGAAGAAGCAGGCCTCCCGCTGAGCAGGGAGCCCGATGCAGGGCTCGATCCCAGAACTCTGGGATCATGACCTGAGCCGAAGGCAGATGCTTAACGACTGAGCCACCCAGGCGCCCCAGTAAAGCTTTTTTTTAAAGTTAATTGAAAACGAAACAAGTAACTATACATTTCATCTTGGTTCTTTTTGAGATTGAGCAACAAAACTAGTTAGCCCTGGATAGATACTACACACTACTTATGTATAATTAAAATAATCATGGAAATGTCATAAAAAACATTTAAATATTTAATAGAAGAAAGTCATGCCACAATCATGAAAGTCTGAAGTTAGATTTCTAGTATGTATCTGAGGAAATCATCTCTTCTTCATAAATAATTTTGAAGGAAACTGGCACATAATAGCAGTACTTTTCCCAAGGAGATATTTGACTAGGTTTCCAAATGTCTTATTAATTCTCTTCACTAAGAAAGGAAGAAATATTTGAAAAGAATGAAGCCTATTGAATATTTGAAATAATATTTTTTAAATAATGACAGATATATTTTATATTCTATCAGATGTGAAACATTTTCATTAGTGGTATTGGAAGGCCAAGAACTAAGAAATTGAAATGCTTTAATCCGGCATCAAGTTTGTTCACATATGGTAGTAAACTGTCTTTCCAGACTTCACTTACATTATACTATATGTCAGTCTACACCTCAGGCAAACTAGACCACTTGTGATTCCCCAGTGTTCCCAGTCCTACTACCTGCAAAGTTCTTTATCCCAGGGTTCTCAACCTTGGGGTATTGAGAATTTGGACATGGTTATTTTTTTTGTTGTGGGCCTGTCTTGTGAATTATAGGATGGTTAGTAGCATTCTTGACCTCTACTCATTAAATGTCATTTGCATCCCCCCCCCCCCCAGTTGTCACAAACAAAAATGTCTCCAGATATTGCCAAATATTCTTAGGCTAGGGGAGAATGTGAGTCACCCTAATAGTAATCACTGTTTAATACCTTGGTATATACCTATTAAATCTTAACCATCCTTCTCCTTCCAGACCAAGATCAAATATGATTTTCCATCCTCCTCATACTATCTCCCACTTGTACCTTATTCTAACAATCCCATTCTTCCTTATATAACAAGTATTTACATACAAATCTTATCTACGTCATTAGAACAAAATCTGGTTGAATGTTGGGATTGTGCATTTTCTTCCTTGGTACCTCCTAGAAAGCTTTTTCAGAACAAGGCCCTATACTTCTTTTTTTTTTTTTTTAAGATTTTATTTATTTATTTGACAGAGAGAGACACACACAGAGCAGGAACACAAGCATGGGAAGTAGGAGAGGGAGAAGCAGGCTTCCCGCGGAGCAGGGAGCCCGATGTGGGGCTCGATCCCAGGACCCTGGGATCATGACCTGAGCCAAAGGCAGACGCTTAACGACTGAGCCACCCAGGTGCCCCCAAGGCCCTATAATTCTTAACTACTCAGAAATTGTTGAGCATTTATCCTATAGCAGTCAATATTATTATCACCAAAATAGTCTGGGCCTCTAACATTACTGTCTGTACTATGGATTTTGGAAAAACAAAACATGATTAATATTAACCAATCTGAAAAATGGTACAGACAAATTCTATTCCTTTTTTTCTCTTCTTGAAACTGGAGAGTAAGTCATTGCTGTTGAATTCAGTAATGGTCTTGTTGTCTTTTCTCTCTGCAGATAAAGTTCATTACTAAACAAATTAGCTTTTCAATTACTGCTGCTAAGCCATAAGTAATTGGAATTCACTGAAACTTTCATAGTCTTTTTTTCTAGTTGTCCTTTTCTAAGCACGAACAATTTAAAATAAGATGAAGTTATGCTGCTCTTGATTAAAAAATATATATGAATAAAAAAATGAAACTTGACTTTTAGCCTGAAGACAAACAATTTGGATAACAAACTTCAATTTTTTTTTTTTTTTTCCTTTCTCTCTTTTTTTTCTTTCTAAGTCTGTGGTTAAGCCTGGTTAGTGTTTGGATAGAATTCTTTTTTTTTTTTTTTTTGGAGAGAGAGAGAGAGCACAAGCAGGGGGAGCAGCAGGCAGGCAGAGGGAGAGGCAGGCTCTGTGCTGAGCAAGGAGCCCAATGTGGGACTCGATCCCAGGACCCCAGGATCACGACCCGAGCCAAAGGCAGACGCCCAATGACTGAGCCACCCAGGCGCCCTGGATAGAATTCTTAAATGCAGAACTTCGGTTTATCATAGGTAGTAGAGCAAATAACTACATGTCTTGCTCTATTATTTGTGAGGAAACACAACATCCCAGCACTAAGCGCTAAGTAATTGCTGAAATAGGTCTAAAAAGGAAGACAAACAGAATGAATGAAGTTTTGAATCAAATGGAAAATGAAAGGTTAGGCAAGTCTTTTAAAACAAAAGATGAGTGAACTGGGAGAGGGATGTTTTCAGCCCTCCCTATCTACTGACATTGACACATGTGAAGGATGAGTACTTCCGGGTTCTCTAGCTCCAGGTGTGAGCCCCAAGGAAGACAAAGCAATTTGAGCATACAATGAAGGATTGCAGATATAATGGGACAAGCCTGGGGTTTAACAGAACAAGTGAGTACAATCAGGAATCTTGCCAATAACCACCCCACCACATACATGCCCAAGGCAGACTCAGTTTATACTTGCAGTCATAGCCACGGGTACTAAATTCACAGTTTGAAGCTCAGTTTGAGTCCTTTGGGGGAGCTCATTCATTCATGACTAGACAACAAGGCATTTTTTCAAGACCTAGTAGAGCCTACCCCTGGTATGGTAGTTTGGTTTGAACTGTATAATATTGTTTTGAGACTACTTTTGCATTAGTCTTTGTTTCCCTTTCTTTGTTCTCTTAAACTACCCAGATGCCGAAGTCTGCCTCCACCAAGATATGACTCTGAGGCACTAAGCTCTTGTGCTAGTACTTACTTGATATCAGACATATCTGCCTTCCTGGGGTTTTGAAATTTTGCCCAGGTTCCCCATCCCAGAATTATACTGACTTGTTGAAATTCTGAGGCACTTCATATGGAACATAACATAAACTAAGAGTGGCAGATCTAATGTGTAAACCCAAATACATCTGAATTCAAAGTTCTCTAGAAACTTCCTTGCTACAGCTAGGAGCTAAGTCTTGCTATACTACACCCAAGTGCTGCTATGTTCTCCCAATAATGCTGGAGTAGTGTCCCCTCAAGACCCCCAGCTATGCCTCCAGATATCATGTCTTCACACAGTGCTCAGGATCCACCCTAATCAAAGGAACTTGCTGTAGATTCCATTGGCTCCCATCTGTGGAGCTTTCTCCAGATGTCTGGATGTCTAGGACATTTCTGACCCTGTTTTCATATTTGAGAAACACAATCTTCAGAAGACTACCATTTTTACTTTATGATCAGTTAATGGTGTGTTAATTAAAATAGGCATAGCATTTCTATATCAAAAAAAATAGACTTGCATGCTTTTACTTTGGGTAACGTTGTTTTTTCCTGGTCACAAAAACACCAGTGATTAAAAGCAAAATGAATTAGCCAGGCCTTCAAAATCAAAGATATATTTAATATTTGCTACATTTCAGAGGGTAGAAGATAAAATTTTGTAATCATCTATGAAAATTACTGCCACCTGTACCAAATTACAACATTTTTGCAGACTTGCTTAATTAGCTGTTCTGGGCATAGTCAATTATCAAAATAAATCAAAGCCACACAGCCAGTTTGGGGTTGCTTCTGATCACTGGGGTAGTTATATTTTGTGACATAAGGATTTTTTCTATTTTTTCCACAACCATTACACTTCCCAATCTTCAGATTATTCTAGAATAAGCTGCCTTAGCTTCTTTTTTGCAAGATTAGCACATTTCTCAATTTTATTCATCTCATGTGTTTTCTATTATGAAGAACTGTAGTTTAATTAAGGCTAAAATTAAAACATGCTACTTAAATAACTATTACTAATCCTAAATTTGGGGTATTTTGAAATGAAATATTTATCTTCCTCTCTCCTGTTTTAAAGGAAACTTTCACATTTAAATAATCAAATTTGAGTATGATGTACTGCATGAGCATTGAAACAAAGAAACAGGGCTTGTAAATACTCTCCTTAAACTCTTTTACTCTAAGAATATTCCTATGTATAACACTACATATGATATCAATTTTTTATATGTCTTAATATACTCACCATGTTAGCGGACATTAGATTAAGCTACTCAAAGTCAGTATCAGACAAAATAAACTATTTGGCTGGATTAGGAATATTTTCTAGAGTACTTCTCTTACGCTTTAAAATAAAAAAAATAAATTACTACTAAAAGTAATAAAAGATATAAAATGATCATGTCCATTAATATATCATCTAAATATAAAAAGAGTTGCTATACCTAAAATTCAATTGGATAATTTAATTTCCGTAGGAAATTCAAGCATTTCTACAGTTAAATTGAATCAAGTTGATGAAATACCAATAAAGAATAATCAGGATTGATACAACACAGGTTTGGTCACAATGGGAAATGTTACATACAGTAATGGAGCTTACAATCAGAGCCATGATACATTTTAATGAATGCATATATATATACACACACATATATGAATAGTATACATTTACAGTGAACATACATACACATTCACACATATAAATGTAAACCTAGGGGATTTTTTTTCAGAATATTTAGAAAGAATAGTGTAGAATACAGTAAAGAATAGTGTAGGATACTATATCAACACCCAAATAACCAAGTTGTTTGATCAAATGCAAAGCAAAATTTTCTTCACACAGAATATAATGCCTAGTTGTGAGAAGGCCCCAGGGAAGCTCAGCTGCCAATTTAAGGGGTCCTTGGGGGAATTAATTTAGTTACTTCAAGACTTAGCAGGGAGGCACTGAGAGTTGAATCTGGAAACGATAAATGTATCTTAACGGTCAGCAAAGCTGGGGCTGGGCGTCCTCACGGCAAATCATGTCAGTTCTGTGTGACTTGGTAGAGGATTCTAATGTCGTAAGCACATTAGATCAGCCTTTTTTAAAAAGCTTAGATGTGGGGGCGCCTGGGTGGCTCAGTTGGTTAAGCGACTGCCTTCGGCTCAGGTCATGATCCTGGAATCCCAGGATCGAGTCCCGCATCGGGCTCCCTGCTCAGCAGGTAGTCTGCTTCTCCCTCTGACCCTCCCCCCTCTCATGCTCTCTCTCTATCTCATTCTCTCTCTCAAATAAATAAAATCTTTAAAAAAAAAAAAAGCTTAGATGTGAGCTGCTTACTCTCACTTTTATTCAATATTCAGTAATTTGAAGCTCTTGTGAGAAGGCTATCAAGCAGATTACTTGTATTAATTAACTAAATTACAAATCAGCCAAAGCCAATCAGCTCTGTGGCATCACTGAATGTATTTCTTTTAATGCTGTGGACATGCGACAGTAGCCTGAGAAGTGAGAACACAAACCCACAGGTGTGTGTGTATGTTTGTGTGTCTGTGTGTGTGTGTGTCTGCATGGATGCATTTTACTTCCCCCTCCCCCGCCAAAAGAAGCCAAAAAATGCAACATATTTTTATGGTGAAAATAAGAGGTGTTACAAGTATCAGCAATGTGTAGAAACTTTTTAATTCTGTGGGATGCCAAGGTGGCAGAATGTTGTGTCCCAAAGAAAGAAAATGAGGCGGCAGAATGGCACGTATACTAACACATATTTGCTCACAGATACACACATACAGCCTTAAGGGGAATACATAAAAATTATGCTGCAGACAATGTCTTTATACAGATTTATCATAGCATCTGTCAGCGCCATAATATGTTCATAAAACGAGGAACACATGTCATAACAGCATGCTCACTTTGGTGTGCCCACTGCGGTTATCTCGACTTTTCTTGCTGCTAGCCGGGCTGTTGTCTTTCAGATCATAACCTCAGGAATTCTCATGACTACACTTCCACACCAAAATGAGAAGTTTAAATTTAAATATATCAAAGGTACAACTTGAATGAAAGGAGAGGGGAATAAAACTGTACTTGGAGAGAGAATGCAAATAAAACACCTAGGATTGGGGGCAGAAATAATCTCCTACATGACTGGGCACAAAGGGAAAAATTCGGGAAGATTAATGAGTTATGAATACATGCCTAAGCCTGCAAATATTTTGGTACAACAAAGTCAAGGAAGCCTCAATTGGAATATTGGTGGAATTTCAGTAATGATGGTGTAAGACATGTCCCATAATGGGGCTTGACAAATTACTTCATATATACTAGTTACTATAATTGTATGAAATTCTAGAAACGTATAAACTCTTAAGTGGTTGTCTGAGAATATCTGTAGCTTACCTGTTAAACACCATTGCTTTTTTGGTCTGTATGGCCTGAAAACTTTTTAGCATTTTTCCCAAAGATTTTAGCAGATAGAAGATTTTGGGAATATTGATATTTTCAGTGGGTGCCATGGAAGATATTGTTTTACTCTACAAAGACTGAACTTCCAAAATCCAACTGTCATTAAAATTCACCAGGCTTACAATCTATGAAATAATGGGGAAACTGTATCTTGATTTATTTGAGAAAGAATGACTTAAAAATACAAAAATATTTGGGGCTGTATGTTATAGTAGGAATAGAGAGATTTTAGGTATTTTCTATTAAATAATAGATGAATGAACACATTTCTTCCCTCATTCATCTGCAAACTTGCTAATCTAATAATTAGGAAATAAATCATCCACTTCAAAACAATCTTATAGATTTGCTTGTTATTAAAGAACAATGCAACACTGTAAATCCTAGCTAAGTGGGATCAAAACATTTCAGCTGAATGACAAGCAAACACAAATTCCTCCAAATCCTTATACTCTTTGCCAGAGTTGAGATTTCTTCTAACTCTTACTAGAACTACCTTGAGAAAAAAATCACCTTCCCAGTGCTGTTTGTACACTAATAACCATTTCATTTAGCTTCTCATGGTTGAAAATCAAGGGCAGATGCTATGCAAGATGGTAAATGCCACATGCCCTGTATGTGAGGCATTTTCTCTGAAAAATTCTGTGAAATTTATGTTATTCTCTTCCTTTCCTTGGATACCTCTTGAGAGAAAAATGATTTAGAATTGTGTATTGCATTAAGCTGCCCTCCCAAAAGGAATGAGATATTACCAGCATCATAAATATTTTTAGCAAAATTATTTACTACATAACAAGATTTAAAAATCACAGAAAGCCTAAATACCTACTAGAATTTTCTTAATAATTATTAAGTAAATAAAAACACATGTTCTTTCTCTGAGTCATATTGCTATACTGTATAGTTTCAAGGCCTAAATGCTTTAAGAGAGTCCAGAAAGTAAGAGATAAATGTGATAAGATGGAGAGAGTACATATATTTTACTCACACAGGTTTGGATTCTGGTGCTGACTCTGATATTTATTGGTGTCATGATCTTGGATTATAAAATTCTCCTGAGCCTCAGATTCTGTTTCTTCAGTAAGAATAACAAGAATAATTATAAAACCTACAATTTATTGAGGAGAACCTAATATGTTTCAGGTACCGTATTAGTTCCTGTGCATAATAGACTCTGAGTTTTTTCAATAATCCTGTTAACTAGGTATTGTTATCCTATTTTATAAACAGATGTAGAAACAGAAGCTAAGGGGAGAAAAGGAACTAAAATATAAACAATATCTACCTTGCAGGTTTTTTTTTCAAATATTAAAGGAAAGTATGTTTTATTCAATGACTGGTAGTATGCTCTCTCCTCCAAAAGAGTGCATGCCCTTCAAATATTCCTTTTCATAGTTCTCCACACCACTTCAACTTTCTGCAGTTTATCTTTCTTAAAACAGAGAACTCTCTTCTTCAAATGACCACCCATCCACACTGCAGAAATTATCATTTCAAAGTTTTAATGCTCTTCTTACTGGCAGGCATCAATCCATGCTCCCTTCCAAATGGACATCAAGGTCCACCAAGCCACTGACAGGGCTACGCTTTAAGCTGTGCCTCATTACATTCTGTGACCTTGATTTCTAAGACATTATCCTTGCTGGGTTTAGAACTGTCTGTCTTTTATATGTCTCTAGGCATTTCTTCTGTACCCGACTCCTGCTAAATCCCATATATGATTCCTAAGAGCTTTGCTTTGAATTCACAGTCTTTTGTTACTGTAATCTAAGGCAGAGAAATCCTGTAGCATGTATTTTACACATAACCATTCTTCTGTAATTCAAAAAAGAAGGAAGGAAGGAAGGAAGGAAGGAAGGAAGGAAGGAAGGAAGGAAGGAAAGAGAGAAGAAAAGGAGGGAGGAAGGGAGGGAAGAAAGAAGGGGGAGGGAAGAAAGAAAGAAGCGAGGAGGGAGGGAGGGTGGAAGGAAGGAAAAAACTGACCCTTATGTGAAGGTAGGCAATAAGAAAATGCATAATTGTGCCAGAACTCCTTTGTGCTTATATTGTTTTAGGTTCTTTCCTGCACACACACATATTATTTCACTTACTCCAAACAATAGACCTGCAAATTAGGAATTCTCCTCAGTTTTATTTAAGAGTAATTTTAGCCTGAGAAAAAGAAATGTCGAAATACACTGTTAACTTTTGATAGAGCTGGAATTCGAGCCTGGTCTGACTCTTAAACTCTTATTCTTCTTGCCAATTCTCTTAGAAGGGGGAAGGTTAGATGTCAGGATAAGAATAGGGATAATGAAATATACAATACGTGCAGGAGCCTCATCTGATTTCCATGGTCTGCTTTTACAACCATCAGAGCATTTTGAACCATGGCCAGCTTGCATGCAAATAGTGATTCTGGCCTTGCCAATAATCAAGTCTAAATATGAGAGTTAAAGACTCTACTGCTTCCAACCACATCAGCCTGATCAGTTCATTCTCTCCTGTTAGACCTCGATCTCACCACCCAGCCTATTATCTCCTTAAATTCAGAAGTGCCATGCTAACATTTCCTGAATCATGTTTCAATGTCCATTGCTAACACTTTCTACTTTCTAATTCTCATTTGCTTCATCTTACTAAACTCAAGCCTTTTATTCTTTTTTTTTTAAGATTTTATTTATTTATTTGAGAGAGAGAGAGATAGCAAGAGAACGCAAGCAATGGGGAGAGAGAGAGAAGCAGGCTCCCCCTGATCAGGGAGCCCAATGGGGGCTTGATCCCAGGACCCTGGGATCATGACCTGAGCCCAAGGCAGACGCTTAACCAACTGAGCCACCCAGGCACCCCTCAAGCCTTTTGTTCTAAGCCAAGTTTTTTGACATTATTTTCCTGATCATTTTACTTCCATTTCCTTGTCACCTCCAACTTATATTTTTCTCTCAAATTTTTTTTTATCTTCCCCATCCTTTTCTTTCTTCTTAAATCCTGATCAATTATCTTCATTTTCCTTACCATACTCATCACATCTACCTTGAACTACACCTTACGGTGCTTATATGTTATTTCTATTACTATGTGTAGGGTTTTGAAAGGCAAGCTCCATGTTTGATTCCATACTGTATATCTCTCAAGGCCTAACATGATAGCTTATGTGTAACAGTTTGCAATTGATACTCATCAAAATAGAGATAAATTAAGTATTTACAAGTTACTTTCTAAGAAAAACTGAGCCTACGAATGGAAAAGAATTAAAAAATTCTACTTACTTCTCAAGCTGATAAATTGTAGATCAGTCTACAGTTTAAATATCTGGATTGCAATCACTTTAAATATCTAGGTGGTCTACCTTTGATCCAAGAGTGTGTTTTTATGAAATAAACACATAAGAAACATACAAAATATTCAGTCATGCATTATTCTTAATGTATTCTTCTACTTTCCCACCATGCTTCAGAAAATGTTTTGCTTCATTACCTAAATAGATTTAATTATACAGTAAGCAAAATTATGTACAATAAAATTAAACACTAGGAATTTTAGAGCTTATAGTGTGAATTTTCAAAGTCATTACGTACTCTACCATTAGAAATAATCAGACATCAACTATGCAAAATCACAAAATCTCTGCAGTGCCAAGAATACCTTTATCAGTAAACCTAGGAGTTATTTTCCATGTGGAACACATGAGATTTGTAAAAATTGTTATTAATACCCAAAGGGCACCTGACACAGTCATCTGTAAGCAGAGTCTGTCATTACAGAAAATCGAAGACTCATTACTATTAACTATTAAGAAACCTTCCCAATTTAAACACTGGCTTCACAAAAGTTAATTCAAAGGAAATGTTCTGTATTTCACATCCTTATATAAAAATAATTCTCTCCAGAACCTCAATTATACAAAATAAGATGTGTGAGTTTCCTAATCCAAGGCACATGCACTTTATAATTTTAAAACAACTAAAGATATGTTTCACAAAAATCAAAGTTGTTTTGTTTTTATTTTGTGTTTATTTCCTAAAGAAAGTAAATAACTTCCTCAAAGAATTTTCTTTTGTGATAGCAACTAATTAGATGCTTACCCAACCATTTTTTTTTCCTCTTCCGTGGCTCCAGACTAGATCATATGTCCCCACCTCCTGGTTGAGTGGCTAATGAGATGGGGGGCCTAGAGATGTGTGCCATTTCCAGAAGTGACCCATTAAAAAAAAAAGTGAGGGTGCTGCTTCTCTTCTCTTTCCTTATCTCCTTGAGGAATAAAAAGGATGCTAAGATCTCTGGGGAGGCTGGAGCTACATTATGGAAAGCCACTCCCAGAACATCAGCAATTATTATGTAAACAAGAAATCAACGTCTATTGGGTTAAATCCCTAAATTCTGGGGCTGTTTAATACAGCAGTTAACTCATGCTGACCAATAAAACTTCAGCAGTGCTTTTCAAAGGTATACAATCCTCTTATTAGATGAGGATTTTTTTTTTTCCTAATCCATTTTGATTATAGACAATTCCCCCAAAGAATGTCTGAAAGGGGAATGGGCAAATTACAGGTTTTTGTGTGAGCTGTAATGAATCTGGTGTATGTTAGGCATGCATTTCCCTAGAGGCTGTATGAGTCCACTTAGGAAAACAATTGAAAGTGTCTTAATGAATTACAAGTAATGACATCTAATTCTCTGGGCCTTGGACCCCTTGCTCATGCGCATTGCTTGTCAAACAAAACAGAAATTTACATTGAGGTTTTTTTTTTTTCTTTTTCCATGCACGGTTTTTTCAGTACAGCTTGATTAAATATGTATGAGATATTTGTTGTTCCCTACACTTCTCAGAATAATTTTCTAATGAGTTACTTTATTTTTAAATGTAGCCTAGAAAAATAATATTTTAAAGAACACAAATCTCACCCTTGAATTCTACCGTTCAGAAGGCAAAATAAAGGAAAGGAGGAGGAGGAGGAAAAACCCAATGAATTTGGGTGAGAATATTTGCACACTATCAGTGGGTAAAAATCAGTGTGAATCCTGGTCAAACATAGATTTCACAGTGGGAATGTATACAGCCCTGCGTTCCTCAAACGTTCCTCAAACAAATGGTTAGTGCCGCTGTGAAGGATTGTAATGAGGCCCGGATTACATTTGTATTAAAGCTGACAGAATCCCAGTGTTGATTTACTAAACCAAGACTGCTGGGGTCTTAGAGCTTGCGCCGCTTTATAGCCGACAGAGAAGTTAGCTTCTGATTCCACACCTCTTCTGCAAAGCTCAAGTATTTCTCTGCCCTTTCATTGTTTTCTTTGTTCTGAAGGGTGACACCCGATGCTGGAGAGAGCTGAAGAGGTATGAGCAACTGCGGTGCCGCCTAAGTTTACTGTTAAATGATGAAATGGAACTTGATTTGCCCGTAACACTTTAGAAGCTACTTTAATATCAACAGATGTAGTTCCTGAACGCGAAGGTCCGCAAATAAGAGATTCCATTCCTTCCGAGGTGTGTTTGGACCTTCTGAGGAATGTCACTGTTTATGCTGACATTTGGTCAGTTTTTACAATGTTGAAATAAAGACGGAGATTCGGAATTAACTTTCTTCTTGTTCGTGTCTATGGGATGCACAGAATCAATGGGGCTTCGCGGGTTTATTTATACTGGTTTTACATGTAGATAATATTTACCTTTCTTCTTTTTTACTTTTATTTATTTTCTTTAAGTTTTATTTATTTAAGTAAATAAACTTTAAGTAAATACACCCCACATGGGGCTCAAACTCATGACCCTGAGATCAAGAGTCTCATGCTCTACCGACTGAGCTAGCCGGGCACCTTAGATTGGTGTTAATTTAAAGAGAAGAAGGTTTGGGCGCCATGCTGGCTCAGTCAGAAGAGCATGTGACTCTTAAATTAACACCAATCTGCACTTATCTCTGATTTTAATAACAGGTTATACCATATTGTTTAACAAATTGTTATCAAGACGAAAAAAAAATTGGGTTATAAATGCAATCTGTTTTCACTATTGAAACATCAAACACCACTGAAAGTATTTTCAAAAGTGAAAATTACCAGAAATCCAACTCCCCAAAGAGAGCTACTGTTAAAATTTAGGTAAATAGCCTTCCAGAATTCCTCCTGCCACTCCTTTGGTTTGCCTTTTCTCCCACTGCACATACACACTCTTCTTTCTTTTTCTCCTCAGAAGCTCACGCTCCTAGCACAGCACACTAGGCACTTATCAAAATTTTACTCTTAATTTGTGGTGTGTGTGTGTGAAATACATGTTCCTTCTAGTTAACTGTGGGCTCCACAAAAGCAGAAGTCCTCATTCTATCCTCTGGCACAGAACACATTTTCTATTTTTTTTCCAAATCTTTATTAAATTTTAGTTAGTTAACATTGGTTTCAGGAGTAGAGTTTAGTGATTCATCACTTACATATAACACCCAGTGTGCATCACAACAAGTGCCCTCCTTCATACCCATCTAGCCCAGCCCCCTACACCTCCTTCCATCAACCCTCAGTTTAGAGAACACTGTCTTATACAAAGTAGAATTCAATAAATACTTTTAATGACTAAATTAATGAAAAGCAATTAGTCATGCTTTTCTAAATTGTTTAAAACTTCTTATGTCAATAAATACAATTCCAGCAAATTTTAGTCTTGTATATTTCATTTATGGATATATTGTGATTTATTTAACAATGCTCTCATATAGGTATTTCTTTTTTTTTTTTTTTTTTTTTTTTTTTTAA
>NC_058404.1:178426186-178463806 GCF_002201575.2 Neomonachus schauinslandi
TTTTTTTAAGATTTTATTTATTTATTTGAGACAGAGAGAATGAGAGACAGAGAGCATGAGAGGGAGGAGGGTCAGAGGGAGAAGCAGACTCCCCGCCGAGCAGGGAGCCCGATGCGGGACTCGATCCAGGGACTCCAGGATCATGACCTGAGCCGAAGGCAGTCGCTTAACCAACTGAGCCACCCAGGCGCCCCACATATAGGTATTTCTTTCTTTCTTTCTTTTTTCAGTTACTAATAACTGGGAACCAGTATATATGCTCTTGAGCACTTATCTCCTTCTTACGATAAAGACTGAAACTGGAATGGTGTATTCATAGTCATACGTATCTACCTGTGATACATATTTTTGAACTATCTCATTAAACATTGTGCAGATTTATACATTCTCACCAACTATAAATGAAAGTGCCTATATCTCTTCAGTTTTGTCATAACTGGAAACTATACTTATATTTGAACCTTTGTTATTTATGTGGGAGAAAAATTAAGGCTTACAGATATTCAGCTATTCTCCCATACTTTGGGGTATTTTCTGGGCTTTGTGTGTGTGCATGTTTGTGTGTGTGTATATGTGTGTGTGCTTACAGATTATTTTAGCTTCAAAATATATCCTGGTCTTTTCATGAACTGGATAGGAGATAGAAGAAAATCCTGGAGAAGCAAGTTGCAAAAACAAACATATAAGGAAATAATTGCCTCAGTTTGTGGGGGTAATATACATGAGATACTGTAAGTTTCCGAGGATGTAGGGCCCTCACTTAAGAGTCCTGGGTGGTTGCAGATATTGGCTCAAATTTTTAGTTCTACCAAAACATACCTAACTATCAAAATGTATCAAACCTCTAGCTCAAACCTTATAGGAATGTAGAATAAAATGGACACAGTTTCACAGCTTTGCTTTTGTATAAATGATGGAAGAGAAGGCTAGATGTCATCTCTAGGTCCTGAATTGAAAGATGCTAGGTCAAGTCATGGTATGGAGACAGGTGCAGGACAGTGAAGCTGTTGTTGAAGGATACTAGGGAAAACACTGGTAGTAAGGGAGAAAAAGTGTTGAGAAGAATCAAATATGTTGTCTTGAACAAACTTAGTTCACCTGTACTCGTCATTTGTTCTAGGTTTAGTGAGCTTTGTTTTCTAATGAAATTTTTTTTTCATAAATTACATTGGTGAGTATTTTCCTTTTATTGATTCAGCTGAACTAAAAATAAACTGAGATGACTGATGATACAGGAAGAAACCCAAGTCAGGCTAAATATATCAGAATTCTGCAGAAGAAAATTTTTATCATCCTGTCAATCACCACATGCTGATAATCTTCTTTTCCAGCCTTTTCACCAAGTTAATTAAGATTTCCAAATATTCATAAATGCCAAAGGTTTAAAAAATAAAGTTCCATGCTTTGATGTTACAAATCTAGGAATTATTAAAACTGTCTAATTTCTAATTAAAACAAGGCTAAAGCTGGCTTTAACTTACTCAGGTAAATGAAGTTTTATTGCTGTAACATCATGGGGTAGAAACGTCATTGTGTTTATTTTGGGTAAGAAATAATGTCTCTGTTGGGGCACCTGGGTGGCTCAAATGGTTAAGCATCTGCCTTCGGCTCAGGTCATGATCCCAGGGTCCTGGGATGGAGCCCCGCGTCTGGCTCCTGGCTCAGCGGGGAGCCTGCTTCTCCCTCGCCCTCTGCCTCTCCCCTGCTCGTGCTCTCGCTCTCTCTCTGTATCTCTCTGTTTCAAATGAATAAATAAAATCTTTTTTAAAAAAAGAAATAAAGTCTCTGTATTGGTAATTACACTTTTGTACTGCCATCATTAAAAGCTTCTTATAAAGAGATCAACATTGTACGTATATTCAAGGACAAAATCAAAGTGAATTCAACTCTAGAAGAGTTCTTATTTGTTCCCACTTTGATCTATTTTTTTTTTTGTTCTGTATTTTTTAATCATAGCAACTAATCCAAAAAGCCACACTGCATTTTTTTGTACAATTGTTGTTTGATGGTGATGGTGATGGTGGTGGTGATGATGTATGTGCATAGTGTTGCATTTTGATAAAATATATTTGTGTGTGTGTGTGAGAGAGAGAGAGAGAGTTCACACTTAGGGTGTCAGGTGACATGCATTACATAGACATCCTTCACCATGTCTAATTGAGTCTATCAATCAGACGATCTGTGTGTCTACATACATATATATACACATTTGTTAAATGAATCTGTATACCATCAGCTTCAGAAAAGCAAAGATGCTCTACTTAATTTCTTCAATTCAGAATATCTTCATTCAGTCAGTAGGTGATTCTGAGTGCCCGTAACACAGCAGGTACTGGAAACGGTTTATATGTTCCCATACATATGGGACCTGTGTATATATGAGTGAGCACAGTTAATAAAGTCCTTGCCCTCATTGAGCTTACATTATAGCCCTTACAATTCCATGCCCAGAATGCATTTAAATAATTTAAAAATAATAACTATCACAATCCAATTTTTTATTAGCCACACAATTGCTCATGTTAAATATAATTCAAAAGATAGAATTAAAAGTAGAATTTTGGAGGATAGCTAGATCTAGAATATGCCTAGAAGGAGTAGGTGTCAATAACATATTCCTGGGTAGCTTTTACAGTGTGTTCACTAGCTGGTTCTGCTCTCTTATACCTATGTCCACATTTTTAACCACTTTTATTAAATGGACTTTCACACTCATTAAGTAAACCTACAAGTCATGCACGGTATAGAAGAGCTCAATGTTGTAAACCAAAGGAATATAAAACACGCACACTCAACATACACCACAAAACAAAGCTTATACTCAACTATTGCCTTGAAACACTGGACTGGGATAGTTCGTGTAAGAGTTTTTTTCATCTAAATTATTCCATATATTGATTCCAAGTTCCTTAAAATTTAATGTTATCCATAGAGACCACAAAATAATAATTTCCTCAACGAATCCTCCCCAACTTATTATACACTACTCATGATAGCTGTTCACTTCTTGCCAAAGCCACTGCACTATACGGATCCAAGGAAGTCTGTAGCCTATGTAAATGGCACCCCCTGGAGTTGTTCAGTGCACAACCTATAGGTGAACCATAGGTTCAAATGATGCCCCTTCTCTTGGGCCCCAATTCAATAGTGGTGTTCTATCAGCAAAATCTGTCTTTTTTTAAGATTTTATTTATTTATTTGAGAGAGAGAGAGTGAGTGACAGAGAGAGAGAACAACCGTGAGGAGGGAGAAGTAGGGTCCCTGCTGAGCAGGGAGCTGGACATGGGGCTAGATCCCAGGACCCTGGGATCATGACCGGGGCTGAAGGCAGATGCTTAACTGACTGAGCCACCTAGGCGCCCCAGCAAAATCTGTCTTTTCAGTTATTTGTTTTGCAAGCTCTTATAGTAAATCGTATGCTTGTAAAAATACCAGAGTCAATTTTTAGAAAGAATTATTTTAAAACACCCAAAAGAATGTTTCCAAACCCACTTATTCAAAGCACTCTCTCTACGAAGTGGTTTAAAAACCCATATTACCCTTGCAATATAATATTCATGAATGTGTAGATATTGCATTACCAATTACAGATATACATGTATATATTTTCATTGGGTCATTTGGGAATTTAAACATGTTTTGCACATTAGCTTGAAATTGTAAGAAAAACTTGAACATTGGCCTCTACTAGGTTTTGCTTTAATATCCTTGGAAATTTAAAAACCACTTCATTACATTTTTGTAATAATCGTTTGGAATTGGCAGGTGGAATGCTGGCCTGGAGTAGTTTAATTGCCCAAAATATAATGGATTATGTTACACCCGCCATTCCAGGTCCATTCTTTCTGTTGCCATAAGCTATGTATCTTGGTAACCATAACCACACCTCAGAATTAATCTGGGAAAATTAATGAATGCACATATGAACATAATTAATAGATTTCATTATAAAATACATTTAAATTAGATTTTGGCATTTTCTGTATTAATTGAAGTCTATTCTTACACATGTGATTCATAATTCGATTATTTCTAAAGATCTTCCTATGGATAAGGATAATTCCTTATCTTCCTATGGAGATAGGAAGATGGATAAGATAATTCCTTATCTTCCTATGGATAAGGATAATTCCCTTACCTAAAGGTAGCTTTAGAAGGGCAAAGCTAACACAAGCAGTGTCACTCACTACTCTGGAGGATTTATAATAGAGGGTGGAAGGGCCTAGTTTTCCAAAAAAAAAAAAACCTCATATATTAATAGTTTTACTCTCCTAGAAAAGAATGTGTTAAGTGATATAATGCAGACATGGGTGAAGGCTTATGTGGGAGTTGAAAGACAGATACCAGGCAGTCTGAAATTTTAGAAGAATTAATGGGAGAAGTGAAATTTGTACTGGGTCTTAATGGGTGAACAAGGATTTTCTATGTCAGTTTGAAAAATACGTTATCATACATGCATTTTCATGGCAATTCTTGATTGATAGGGACAAAGTATTGCATGGTTTGTGCTACGTGTTTCTGTTTGACAGACATATCACTTATTATGTCAATAAAATCTCTAAAACACACTGGAAATCATCACCTGGGTATTCTCAGTACACTTCTCTAAGATTGTATTATACAACTGTCATGGATTTGGCATTTCATCTCAAAGTGCAGATGTGAATCCAAAATAGCCAGATTGTATTTGTTTGCACAATAAAGCAACTGGTAGTTTGCTGAGTTTATGCATTCTAATTTTCTGGCATTAGAAGACAGGGCACGAAGCAGAGCTGTTGCCATAATGAGAAAGAACAGGTAGGAAACCTAAAAGAACTTTCTCAACACACATGTGGAGAGTCAACCATTAGTGTGTATTCAGGTACACATATGGTGCCAAGGACCATCATCAATGACATGACAAAATGCATCTTCACTGGAAAGGAACTGGGTCGAATTTCAAAATATATTTATCTTTTTCATTCATTCAGTAAATATGTATTGTCTTAAGTAGGCCATGCAAGACAATGTATCTCCTCTCTCTAGCCTACATGCTAGTAGTAAGACATATAAAGAAATACATAAATAAACAAGTATTTACCAGTGATATATCCCTTAAAGGAAGTTAAAATAGGGTTACAGGATGGAAAATGAATCACAGCGAGAGAGGCCTCTTTATAGTGACGTTTACTCACCAACTGAGTAATATCCCAGTTTTGTCTAACAGGTAATTTTCCTGTGAGGTCATTTAAGGAAAGCATATGACTATCTTTTTAAGAAGTCTGGTACACATCTCATGTTTTACAAACTTTCTGTGCATCATCGGGAAGTGATGGAAAAAAATGTATTCTCATTTGAGAGAATATGGCCATATTTTGGCCATAATTATTTTTTAGGTTTTATTTATTTATTTATTTATTTTAGAAAGAGAGAGAGAGCATGATCAGGGGGAGAAGCAGGGGTAGGGGGAAAGAATCCCAAACAGACTCCATGCTGAGCACACTGCCCAATGTGGGGCTCAATCCCAGGACACTGAGATCACAACCTGAGCCAAAGCCAAGAGTCAAATGCTTAACTGACTGAGCCACCCAGGTGCCCCTGGCCATAAATTTTTAAAGATAAAATGAATGTGAAATTGCAAATGAAAACTGTGATTTTTTTCAGCTAGTTTATATGCCGTTATGTCTTCCTTTCCCTTTCCTCCTCTTTCCCTTGGCCAACACCTCCCTACCGCTCCCCTCCCCTCCTCATTTCTCTTCTTTGGTCTTCTTGTATATTCTTCTTTTTCTCATTTTCTCTTCTCTAAAAATTTCACTAGGCATAATTTAAGCTGCCTATAATAGATTTGATATAGAACCACAAAAATTCAAAATACATTGGTATAAGCCTTCTTGGGAATTGGTACAGAAATGATTTCATGTACCTTCTGAAAAAGTCAAGTATATATCACTATTAATGTCCCTTTCTCATGATTCATAAGTTAAATATATCTATATGTATTTTACACTTTAATAGTGGTATTTCAAACAATTTTATAATTACGCTTTTTTTTTTTCTTTTGCTGCTTTTTTTCCCCTCTGGCTAGATTTTTGCTCTAAAATTTAAATAGGCCCACTTCTTCTTTTCTACAGGAATGCACATTTCTTTGTCAATCAAAATTTTAAATGAATTTAAACTATATTACATGCTTTAGCACTGAAAACAAACTTACCATCCCATCCACCATATCAATTTTTTTAGACTTTTTCTTTGGTTTTCTTTGCTCTATTATTCCTTTACAAATATTGGCTTAGATTCCTAAGGTATTATTTGTTTCAGAGGTACAGATCTGTGATTCAACAGTCTTGCACAATTCACAGTGCTCACCATAGCACATACAATGTTAAAAAAAAAAAAAAAAGAAGAAGATAGCAGGAGGGTAAGAATGAAGTGGGGGAAATAGGAGGGGGAGACGAGCCATGAGAGACTGTGGACTCTGAAAAACAAACTGAGGGTTCTAGAGGGGAGGGGGTGAAGGATGGCTTAGCCTGGTGATGGGTATTAAAGAGGGCACGTTCTGCATGGAGCACTGGGTTTAATACACAAACAATGAATCATGGAACACTACATCAAGAACTAATGATGTAATGTATGGTGATTAACATAACAATAAAAAATTAAAAAAAAAAAGATTCCTAAAGTAATTAGTTGCAAATCACAGCTTAAACTGGAAAAATTCAGGAAAAAAATTGTTCCTCTTAAAAGAGGTCATAAACAACATGAATGCTAATGTAAAATAATGAAATTTTATGTGATATGAAGATTTTTTAAAAATTTCATTCATTCTATATGTAAATTACAAAATTCCAGAATTATTCACTTTTTTTCTGCAGGTCAGGGTCCTCCCTTATCATATACCCATGGTAATTATAAAACATGTAACAAACATATAAAATTTATATGACAAATAAGTCATAATAGCTTTTTTGTGTATATTTTGGTCTCTTTTCCCAGTGAAAAATCATGTATATATATATACATATATATATATATATATATATATATACACACACATACACACAAACATATCTCTCACAAAGAACAAAGTCTGACAAGAGACTATTTCTCCAGGTTTTAATCCACTTTTTGAAACTTCAGATGAGAACTTTGAGGTTTAAACTGTAAACTATAGTTTCTACCAAGATGGTTGGGTCATGGTCGAAATTTTGTGAATTCTCTTCACACATGAATACATGATAGGTTATTTTTAGTAAATGTTTATATAATGAAGGTGTTTAACTAAAGGGCAAGGATGTTGTATAAAAACAATACTTCCTTTATATTAATTTAAATGACATTATCGTTGGAAAAGTGGACCTCAAGAAATCATTATATAGTAGGTATATGGTTTTCAGAAATTTAGAAAACATCTTGCATTTTTTCCACATATGATTTGTAAATTTCCTTGACCAGTATAGTATCAAACATTAATTTTAAGTAAATGAATCATGTTTATAATTTTGAAATGTGGTAGTTATTTGATAGATAATGACTATAAAGTCGGGAGTTGACTAAAATATGCCTGATTATTCATTTCTTAAAAATTTCAAATAATCCATTTATGACCTAGTTTTCACTGTGGTTCTCATTTCATGGTTCCCACCTCCATCTGTTATAGAGTTTCTGATTTAAAATGTAATCCAACATTGGAAAATGTCTTTGTTGAGCAGAAGGGAGAGGAGAGGAAAGAAGAAGAGGAGGGGAAAAAAATGGTCTGAAAGCCTAGAACTCTATTAAAAGTATCAGTTATTAGCTTGTAATTCAAGATAGTTCACCAGACACTTTCATTCTTGGAAAGGAGCCAACTATCAGGAATAAAAGATCCCTGTTGAATTTTACAAACATACCAAGTTCCAAGAATAGTGTCCATATTTCAGTTGACATACTGAATGAAAAAGCAATTTGATACAATTTCTTATAAAAGCTCAGTTTCTTAATACATTCTTATAAAATGGATTAATGCATTTTTATCTTCCTATTTGATTTCTTTGATGGATAATCTACCAATATATTCCACACCTGCTTCAAAACCATGACCTTATGGTTGCCCTTGTCAATCAAACCTATTGTTTGCTATTTACTTTGACATATTTTGACCACAATGGTTAACAGAAAGATATGATATATTTTATAAGAACCCCAAGAAGATAATGGGCTTGATATTCGTGTAGATCCAAGAGAGAAAAGAAGTCAGCTATTTAGATACAGAGAAAACAAAATATTTCTACATATTTATCAGGGAAAGAGGAAGAAACTGGTATTTATTTTCTCTGATGTCCATGTAATATGTTTATTTCCAAATTGCTCTAAAGGTTGGAATTATCATCCTAATCTTTTTATTTATTTAAATATAGTTGAGGAAAATGAGGCTCAATATTACCAAATTATTTTTCCCCATTTTCTTTATTTTTCCTGTAGATGGAAGTCTCATTAAACATGCTTCTAAGCTGCCTTGTTTTGAAACTATTACATCTATTTAAAGCATGTGACAAGAGTTGAAAATGAGACAAGTTATGATATGGCCAAATTTTCGTCCAGAATGCTTATGAATATTGTTTTTACATTTAGTGAAATACAAATATGTTTTTATTTTTTTTATTTTTATTTTTTTAAAGATTTTATTTATTTGACAGAGAGAGACACAGCAAGAGAGGGAACACAAGCAGGGGGAGTGGGAGAGGGAGAAGCAGGCTTCCCGCGGAACAGGGAGCCTGATGCGGGGCTGGATCCCAGGACTCTGGGAACATGACCTGGGCCGAAGGCAGACGCTCAACGACTGAGCCACCCAGACGCCCCAAAATACAAATATGTTTTTAATATAAAAGCACAAGCTCTTAGAGCACTTCTAAAAATGTACCTTGACTTCTAACTCACTGTGTCAAACAGTAGAGATAATCAAGTTCAAGTTGATTCTTACGGGATGAACCTCCCATAGTGTTACATATTCCAATTTATTTAGACCTGTTGCAATCATTAAGTAAAATGTTGATTTAATATACCTATCTTAACTTTAAAGAGTAAAGAAGAAAAAGGTAAAGATTTACAGAAAGCATAATATATGCAAATAAATTAAAAATTCCATTAGGTCTGGACAAAAGGGAGTTTGCAAAAATATGTTCTTTACATTTAAACCTTTGATTTTCTTGAAGTTTCTAATTCTTAATACAGTCTCATTGTAGAAAGGTCAGTTTGAGAATTCAGGAAAAATGCTTATATGGTGCTCATCCAGGCATGAATTTCAAAACCTTCACAGCTTTATAAATGTGAATGTGGATTGCTCTTGCTTTCAATACATTTTTCTCAATACAATAAGGAGGACAATATTCCAAGTTTGAGGTTTATACCACAAGGCATTTTTGAATTTTGTAGGTAAAAAAAGTCTTATGGCTCAGTAGGGAACACATCTTCTCCCCCCGCCCTCCTTTCTGGCATATAATTCAAAAGTGGCAAAGCTAGCTTTATCTAAGCTCCTAAAAATATTCACCTGTGGCCATATGTCAATAAAAAAAGTTTTACCTCCTAAGAATTGCTCTCTGGAGTTTTACTGGGAAATTCATCTTTACCTCAGCAGTCAATGAATATCAACTATTCAGCTCTGTCTTCACCATCTGCAGCAATATAAGTCAGGCAAAACTAAAGGTGGGGTTTATTTCAGCTTGGAGAAAATCTTTATGGCTAGTTATTAGGGAAGTCAGCCCAAAACAAATTACGTGAAAATATCTTATTACATATTTGCTATGTAGACCAGGGTTAGAGATGGTGAATATACACAGATACAGGAAAGTACTTCCTGATAATAATGTAATTAATTAAAATTAATGACAAACCTCTAACTCTCGGAATATATCTAATTGAGGGATTGGAATTTTGCTCAATTAGAAGTTGCTGAACTTGCTGTCACACTGATCGTGGTTTCTGCTATGACTCAAGGCAGGTCTTGTGCAGAAATTGTGTTTTCTTTATACAAACAAAAATATATAATGTGTGTGTGTTTGCATGTGTGTGAACCTTTAATCTTCATATGAATCAGTTACTTGCTTTCAACAAAAATAAAAATATTTCTCTGACTTTGCACACAGCTGCTTCACTATTTCCACTAATTGGAGTGGGGTTTACCAACATCAGAAAGTGGAAGCAAGTAGAATAAGTGGCCTAAAAGAAATGTTGTCTAGCGAAAATGTGGTATGTTTGGCAATTTATTGCTTGAGTAAAGCTGATCTGCCATTTTAAATCTATAGGATATTAGACATTACACAACATTTCGATGTTAGCACTTTTTTATATTTTAATTACACAGAATCAATGTTATATAAAATTGGATTCCTTTTCAATGCCTCTTGCTTGTATGTCAATGATTTTCCAAAATACCTCTTTATTTTGATTATTAAAGCACCAAGAGTGAACTGTGTCATTGGTGTAAAATGATTTAGCATATTACTTGATGGAATTCAAAGTGTGGCAGAGTAGGTAATGGCCAAGAGACTTATCTAAAATTATATAACTCTCCAAATTTGAGAATGTGGTTGGAAAGAAGAGCTGAAGTTGAAAATGGAGGAAATAAGAACTATGTTAGCTTAAGGGAAACTTTTTCCTTAAAATTACTTTTTGAAAGGATTTCCTTTAATAGAAACTTTACTGAACTGTAGAAAATAAAGGGAAGGATGGCCAAATAGCGTGAGAATCCATGGGTGTAGGAGTTAGTAATAAAACACTGTCCATTCAGTTGTAGGAAATAGGACAAATCGGTTAAATTGGAGGTTCAAATGATATTTTATAGCTGTTATTCTTTAAAAGGAAACCCTGTAAATTAACAAGAGAAAGTCCGGAAGGTAAAGAAACACTAACATTCATTTAAAAATTGTACTACTTTTATTTTCACCATATTGCCCCGGAAAAATGCACCCTGAGGGTTAATTCATGGATTTATAAAACAAACATTTGGACATGATTTGTGAGGACATGATTTTTAAAAGTAAATCATTTGAGTTATCCAAGTTAAAATCAGTCTATAATTTATGAAACAAGATGTCGTTTCCTAAATTAATCACGTGAGTTCCATATTCTTCCCCAAAAGCTAAAACTCAAATTGCTTTCTTTTCATAAGTAACACACTGACCAAAACAAAACAAAAGAACCAACTAACGAATACATCTCAAAGTCTGAAAAAACTTCCAATAGTGTGAAGAAAATGTTAGCACCTCCCTGGAATTTGATTTCTTTCTTTTTTTTTTTTTTCATAATTCATTTGACTAATGCACCTTTTCTGCTCTCCAGCTGCCGTGCAGCGTGTCTGCCTTCTGTCTTAATATCTCATTGTCTGCCGTCTCCCACAGGTAATTTTCTGACTGTTTCTGTTTATTGTCAACTTTTCATGACATTCCCTCTCCCCCGCCCGGTGACGCCCACCGCATGTCCCGCTGCAGTGATGAAGTAGTGTGCCAAAGTTGTAACGGGACAGTTTCTTTTATGACGAGGTTTCAAGGTAAAGCATGTTCACGCAGTAAAAGAAAAGAAAGCTGATTCTATAATTCAATTTTCAGAGAAGCTTCAAGGGCAATCATGATGTGGTTGCCTTTGAGTCCTGAGGTCATATACTAAAGCTATTACAAATGATTTAATAAATACATATTTAATTATTGAATCACTTTAAGTGCACTATTTAATTTCATTACCACAGATGGCATGCAATTACTAGATTTGGTCAGGTTTCTCTAAGTAATTTCCATTAACATACATTTTCACTCTCTTCTTTTTTTCCCTGAAGTTGAAAAACTCTTTAGACAATTATCCCAAAGTGCACCCAGATATTAAAAAATAGAAACAAAACAACATGCAAAAGCACATAAAACCATACCCTCTAGAAACTGCTTCAAAACATGAAATACCTCAACACATTTTTAGGAAAAATATGAACATGAAAACTGGGCTCAAGTTCTTAATTTTTTTTTTTTAAGATTTTATTTATATATCTGAGACAGAGAGAATGAGAGAGACAGAGAGCACATGAGAGGGGGGAGGGTCAGAGGGAGAAGCAGACTTCCTGCTGAGCAGGGAGCCTGATGTGGGACTCGATCCCGGGACTCCAGGATCATGACCTGAGCCGAAGGCAGTCGCTTAACCAACTGAGCCACCAGGCGCCCTCAAATTCTTATATTTTAAACTAAAGTTTTAACATGTATTCTTTTTATACTGTGATAATTTTTGCAGTGCAGACAATTGACAAGCCCACTTCTTCACCAAATTTTCAGGAGGAAAATGAAGGAAGAGCAGGATTAAGAGAAATCTCCAAAATCACAGTCCACCATGCAATACCCCTTGCTAATATCAAATAATGCACGTATTGCTTATGCACTCTCAGGCAGCTGGCTTATAAGCACCAGTTAACTAATTCTCCACAAAAGCTCACGAGAGTGTTACAGTGATTATCTCCATTTTACACATAGGAAATGGAGATCCAGAGAGAGTAAGCAGTCTTCCAAGTCCCTCAGCTTGTAACGGAGGAGAGTGATTTCATCCAAGCAGACTCTACTTCTAGTGTGGTGACCACTGTGTTCTACCTCACCTCTCAGCTGATACTTCAGATTTCCCCAAGCTAATTTCTGGTAGCTCTCCCCTAGGTGATGAGTAGAGCCTATTTATTACATCTGCTTTTAAAAAAAGATCTACAAGCAACAGTAGGCTATTAAAGGTCACACTGGTTTTGTTACTGATGAATAAGTTAGATTCACGTTGTTCGTGAATGCAACTTTGAAACTTTTCTTACATCTATTTGCATCTCATCTCAATTAAAAAAAAAAATTAAACTGAGACCATGCCTAAATAGATGTCTCCCTTTTGCCCAGACCTCCCAGCAGCCTCAGAGAAGATTTGTTGTTCAGTTGCAATAGCTTCCATTAACCATGGTCTTCCATATGATCCCACCCTCATCATTGACCCTTTTTTTCTTTCTAAAATTAGGTTACTTTGTTCTGTTGTATTTGTCCTTGAAAAATTTGTTAGCGTCAAATGTATTTTTAAAGTGGACAAAAAATACATAAATATATGGAAGTGAAACATTTCACTTGTATTATAATTTATATTATACACATTTATACACTTATACACATTTCACGTATATTATCTTACTGATTTTATTTTATTTTATTTTTTTAGAGAGGGAGAGAGAGGGTAGGGGGAGGGGCAGAGGGAGAGAGAGAATCTTAAGCAGACTACATGCTCAGCGCAGAGCCTAAAGCAGGGTGCAATCTCATGGCCCTGGGATCATGACCCGAGACAAAATCAAGAGCCAGTTACTTAACTGACTGAGCCACCCAGGTGCCCCTATCTTATTGATTTTAATCCTAAGATGCACAACTGATCCTTCTCAACCAATTAATGATATTTAATTTAATGACTCTAAAAAACATGACTAATCCCTAAAAATAATAGCCGACATGCCTTAAATTCTTTGTTTGTGCCAGACACTGATACCTAACTATTGTACACGTTATCTCATTTAATTCTCATGACAACTATATGAGATAGGTGTCACCATTTTGCAGATGAAGGATGAGGCTCCAGATGAACTTGACCAAGGTCACACTGCTAGTAAGTGATGAAGTTTCCCTGGAGCCCAGGAAATTAGATTCCAACTCGACCTGTTAACCTTAACTCTATACCAGGGCAATCCAATAGAAGGTTCTGCAGTGATGAATGCGTGCTACAAAATTAGTGGCTAGTGTGACCGAGGAAGTGAATTTTTAATTGCATTTAATTAATTTTAAAAATAATAGTATGTGGGCTAATGTTCAGCACATGCAACAGTGCTATGGTACTGTTTGCTGTTTTGTTTTACACAAATACATAGGCTGGGCCCGTGTCCGCTTCTACCAGTAAAATGGTTAAAATTCTCCCTCTGATTCTCAACAAAACAACGTTTAGAAACACAGTGAGGAAATCTTACGTTTTTGAAATCATGTCACGCTGATAACCTAACGGAATATGTGCCTAGTGAGGAAGTCCTTGTAAATCATTGCTTCCCTAGTTTAACCTTTTTTTTTTTTTTTTTTTTTTTACATATAAAACTTGTTTGGAACCTGGATTTTCCCTTTCAAAGCGGATCCCTCCTTGAAGAAAGGGCAGTGGTGTAGTCGTGCAGGAAGGGTCCTAATGCACATACAGAACGACAGCTCCCGCTCCCCCCGCAAAAATGGCTCTGCCCGTGGCGCCTCCACACCCGTGCATGTCCTTCCTTCCACTTCACTTCCCGCCTTAGACCCTGTGACTGGGGAGAGGGGCGTGGCGAATAAATGCAAAGGAGTGTGGCTTCCAGCTTCCCAAACTTTCTCCTTATAAATAGCCCAAGAAACACTTAGTTCCTCATTAAAAAAAAAAAAAAAAAAAAACTTCACCAACAGATAAAACAACTAACATCTGCAGAGCAATTTTCCCGAGAGAACTTTTACCAGACCAACCGCCTGAAGCCGTTGGCCAAATATGACGAACAGCGCTCTTCGAAATGGAAGTCAGACTCAGAAATTTGAGTTGCCCAGTTTTCACAGAAAGACTATTTCACACAGTGAAGTTACCAGGGGAAGGTTTAAGGGATTTTTTGTTTTGTTTTGCTTTGCTTTGTGTTTCGTTTTTGACCCCTCCGTACACTGGGTCATCCTGTGTGCTCTGAAGCTAGAGGGTCTGATTTTTATTGTTTCACCCATTGAGCTGCATGAGCTTGACCAATTAATTAATCACTTGGAGCTTCTGTTTTTTCATCTTTAAGATAAAAAGGATACAGCTCCTAACTCATAAGATTGCTAAAAATACTGAGTTAACAGACGGTATATCCAACAGAGCGTGACATATAGTAAATGCTCAACAAACATGGGATATTGCTATTACTTATATTATTCTTTTTAGTCTCACTCTTTCTTTTGGTATTGCCTATACCTCATACTCTAGGAAATAAAGGATACTCTGCCTTGCATTGGGAATTAGTTATCAGGGGCAGGAATGATTTCTTCCAGCATTTCTATTTTAGGCCAGGGTTCTGCCAATTATTATTTATTTATATACTACAAAACTGAGTATAATGCAGCACATAGCCAATAACCACCAATTATATACAGAATGAAATTAAATGTGTACAATGTGCCATTTTTTTACAGATGGGAAAGATTCTCCCCAGCCGTTAGATAATAGGAAACGTGGTCTTTGTAGGTCTGAAGTAAATCTTTAAGGCTAAAAAGAAACTCTTTTCATTCAAAGTCTTAGCAGGGTTTATATATTCACCCTTCTGGGTCTCAAATGAGTTTGAGGAGAATGTTATTATTTGCCTATACAACCCAAAATGCTAGTGCTGGATCTGTAAGAAAGAAAGAAATAGAAGAGAGGAGAGGAGAAGAGAGAAGGGAAAGGAAGGGGAGGGGAAGGGAAGGGGAGGGGGAGGGAAGGGGAGGGGAAGGGAAGGGGAGGGGGAGGGGAAGGGAAGGAAAGAAAAGAAAAGAAAAAAGAGGGAGGGAGAGAGGGAGGGAGGGAGGAGAAAGAAGGGAAGAAAGAAAGAAAACCTAATTCATTTAATGTCACTTAAAGTGAAGAAACTAGTTTAATATAGTTTAGGGGCAATAAAATATGAAGGTTAGAATGAACAAAAAACGACAATTTCTAAAGAAAAAATTTAGCATTTTTTGTGGTGAAATGTTTACAGTGTGGAAGCTTCTTTCAGGTATCATTATCCCCCTAGACAGAAAAGTTTCTTAGTGAGGCAGATACTACTATTTAAGATTCACTTTGTACATATTCATTGTCCTTATAAGTAAAATCTTTCAGCTGGAAAGTCTGCAAAGAAAAAGAATCTAAAAGTAACACATTTAAATAAAAGTCGGCTCTGGCAGGGAGGTTGGGAGGTGATGAAGAGTTTTAATACACATAAACACTTGGTAGGTACTGTAAAAGAAATTTTGGGGCGCCTGGATGGCTCAGTCGTTAAGCTTCTGCCTTGGGCTCAGGTCATGATCCCAGGGTCCTGGGGTCCAGACCCGCATTGGGCTCCCTGCTCAGCGGGAAGCCTACTTCTCCCTCTCCCACTTCCCCCACTTGTGTTCCCTCTCTTGCTGTGTCTCTCTCCGTCAAATAAATAAATAAAATCTTTTAAAAAAATAAAGTCTATTTTGGGCGTCTGGGTGGCTCAGTCGTTAAGCGTCTGCCTTCAGCTCAGGTCGTGATCCCAGGGTCCTGGGATCGAGCCCCACATCGGGCTCCCTGCTCCGCGGGAAGCCTGCTTCTCCCTCTCCCACCCCGCCCTGCTTGCGTTCCCTCTCTCGCTGTGTCTCTCTCTGTCAAATAAATAAATAAAATCTTAAAAAAAAAAAAAAGAAAAGAAATTTTAAACAAGCATGACTTATTTCTTCTAGAACAACTATGACTTTTCAAAAGAATGTTACATGTAAATGAATAATGTGAAAATCTTTCTTTTAAAGGAGTACGTTTATCTATGGAAGTGTTACAGTTTAAGATAAAGTCATCTACTCAGAGCTGAAGTTTAGACTAATTAAAATATATAAATTACTTTTCTTGTGACCTCAAGGAAAGAGAGGCAGGCTGGCATCAGCATAGGCTGTGGTCTCAGCAGGAAAATTAGGATTATAAGTGGAGTAGAGCTTCACATATTACAGGAATGCACATGTCAAAATATTTGGGGCTATAACTATAGACAGAATCAGTATAACAGACATGAGCATCATTCTCCCCCCTGATTTTTCTATTAAGTTGAGCTGAGAATACCTCAAGGAATAATTATTTCATGCCAAAATTGCAGTAGAATTTGCATTAATTAGTAGAACATACTTTCATTTTGGGCGCCTGGGTGGCTCAGTTGGTTAAGCGACTGCCTTCGGCTCAGATCATGATCCTGGAGTCCCTGGATCGAGTCCCGCATGGGGCTCCCTGCTCGGCAGGGAGTCTGCTTCTCCCTCTGACCCTCCCCCGTCTCATGTGCTCTCTCTCCTTCTCTCTCTCTCAAATAAATAAATAAAATCTTTAAAAAAAAAAAAGAACATACTTTCATTTAAATAAATATTCGACTTTAATGAAATTTTGTTATTGGCTTAAATAGTGTATTTTCCAGTTTTCTTGGATTATATCTCTATTTCTATTCAAGTCATGCATCCGAAAATATTTTTTTAGCATCCTTGCAGGTTTTGGTCTCTATTCTCAAGACCCTTCCAAATAAAGCTTGTAACTCTAGCAGGCTTATTTATGCCAATTTACTTAAAACAAAAAAAAAACAAAAACAAAAACAGGTCTACATTAAATATTGGAGAACTTTCAAAGGAACAGTGAAATTTCTGGGCTTTTCAATGATATTAAATCATGCACATTGTTTCTAGTAGGTATCTGATTTGGAACTGTGTGAACATGACCTACGGGTGTGTCCTACGGGTGAAATGTACACAGTGCCTGAATGCTTATTATCTTATTGTCTTGAGAGGTTAAGTAACCCCCAAATTAAATTTTGGCCCAAATCATGTCTGTTCTCTTTGCCCATGTAAACTAAATAAAGACTACCCCATTTATTTTTCAGTTAAAATTTTAAAACTATGTGCATTTATCAGTATGTTGGTTTTTCTCTATTATGTGAAAAAAAAAAAAATCAGATGAACAGAATTTGCAGCGGTGGGGGAGGAGTGGTTTGCTATGGTTGTTGACAATAGCCAAGAGCTTGCTCTACATATTAGAGGAAGCTATGTTCTATCATACTGGCTCAGCATACTTGATTTTTTTTTTTTAGAAGTTTATAATCAGTTTAAATAGTACAATCCAAACGATGCTTTGGTTGTTTTATTGTTGTATACAATTGATTAGTTGGACTTCAATATTATACTTGTTAAGAAAATAATTACTGTGTTGATCATAGAAGCAGGGGTAAATATTTCTGTTCCCAACATCAAATATGAATATATTACTGGATTTTTCCCTTCACTTATGTAACTACTCTCAACAATAAAAATAACAACAAAAGGTACTATTCCAAACAACTTCTCTATAATCAGAGGACTCACTCTTTCTTCACTTCATGATTTAATTGATGTGGGAAACAAAGGCAAAAGAAAAATTAAATTTCCTTGCTACTTACTGCCCATTGACAAGTCCTTGAAACAGGCAGAGTGACATTCATCTAGGGACTCAACTGCCTTGATGTTGACACTTTGCTAAAGGCAAAAGGCAATCTTAGACCAACCCTCCAGGATCCTGTGAGTCTACTTTAAACATATAGAAATTCCTTTGGAAGCTCCCTTTATCTCTACCTCCCCTCCGCCCCACTAAGATACATGTTAGGAATCACCCTCCAAGCATATGGCCCACTGATATATATTGGAAGGGTCTCATGACTGAGGGTTTACTAAGCAATAATAAATGACCTTTCCTAACAATAGCTAGCCCCTTCAGGGTCCTAGAAACCTGGTTTCCAAAATACCTTGGAGGTTTGTTCTGTCCCTAACAATATCCCAACTTACAAGTTGGGAATCGGCCACTTCTCACAACCTCATTGCAGCTCTTCCTGCCCACTGGTCCTGTCCCTGTGTTTTAATAACATCACCTTTTTGCACCAAAGACATCTCAAGTATTCTTTCTTGGACATTGGCTTCTAACCCTAACATCTTCCCTACATCTTTAGTGACTGTGTTAGTAGGAGTGCTTTTTAACTTCTTTTAAAATGTAAATCCATACTGGTAAATGTGTGTGTCAACTGTGTTAGATTGAATAGAAGTGTGTGAGTCCCTATATATTTGAAAAGTATATATATAAGGATGATGATCGTCAAACATATCAGGTATGTATCTACATACATAAAAACATCAGATAATTAACAAAATTTGAGGTCAGCTTCAGTGAAAGCACTCCTTACATATATGAGTGTTATTATACATTGACTATGTGTGATGGTGTGTGTGTGTGTGTGTGTATGATCTTACTGATCTTATTATGTTTATACAAGTATATGTTTAATGTTTTATAGTAAGAAAATTAAACTGACATTTAAACCAATTTTTAAAATATACTCTAAAGAAAATGTCAGAGCTTGTACCCATAAATACACAATATTTGTCATATTATTTTGTTTTTATACTCAAAATATATTACCTGGCTTTGCCTAATTTAATATGTTTTAATGAGAGCATATGAGTCAAGCTGTGGGACGTTTCATGGACTTCTTTTTACCCACAAGCCTTTTTTATAAGTGGTTTTATCTCTAGCCAACCTGTCTTTACTGTAATCCTTGAAAATAGTAGCTTATATTGGGTTTAAAAAATTATTAGACACACATTTTTACCATCAAGGTGCTTTTGTCCACATCAGCACTGCTCACAGTCCTAGCTTCACCATCTAATTAATGTATTTTCTGAAGTTTCACCATCTTCATAAAAGTGTATAAGTGTGTATACATAGATTCTACAATACCTAAAATACAAAGATTAGTCAAGACTGAAGACATTATTAGCACCTCCATCTTGTAACCAGTTTCCTAGATGTAAGAAGAATCATCTTTTTAGAATACAGTATTTTCTTATTCCAAACTCGGTTTTACTGAATTTCATGTAGATGGACCTTGTGCTGTTTCTTTTTCTTTTATGTCACACATTTTGTCTGGAAAGAGGAAAGAGGGAGGCAAGGAGAATGGAAGGACAGAAGGGAATGAAAATAAAATGGAAAGTGCCAGAAGAAAGCAACGAATGGCTGTAAATTGCCATCTAGTCTACCACATGCTTATTTTAGGCTTTTCCTCTTTTTCCCTGCAAAAACCAAATACCATAATTAAGTCTCCTATAATGTTAGCCAAATTGAAGTGTTCAGAAAATAATTTTCCAAGATCACAGATATTTTAACTGCCGATGTTGGTAAAATATAAAAATCAACTGGTTAGTTGTGTTTAAGATACAAGATGTTAAGGGCATTATGAGTGAAGGCAAACACATTCAGGTATGAACTAGATACCTGTCTATACTTGAGGACCCTCAGAGAGAGTACCTTTGTTCCAAATTGAGAACTCTTTCTCAGGATGAAAAACATATCCTTCTAGCTTGAATATCTACTAACCTTTATTTTCTAAATGTTAAAATTGACAGCAGAAATCTACTGCTGTCTTCTGTAATTCTATAAAATCTTTGCCCACTTCAGCCTTCTCAATGGCAAAGTTAGTCCAGATGGGACCATGAAATTTTTGCAGCAAGTTCTACAGCACATAATTTTGTTCAATAAAGTTATTATGCGACACACAGCTGTATACTGCCATATAAATGAGCACATGTGCAATCGAATTCTTGTATTATAAGTTTTATAAGACTAAAATTGAGATTATACAGTCATACACAATAATTTATTTGAAACATCAACATGTGCTTTGCTCTAGGGTTACACAAATGGTACCATTCCTTTTCCAAGAGAAAACGTTTGTCATTTAATATTCAGTATTAACACAAATGTTTTCCTCAGAATTATAATCTAAATTAGGTGCTTTAAAATGCATCAATATATCATTAACTTCTTACTTTAACATATTAGATCTATAGAAGAATCAATTCTCCCTAACAATGGTGAGAGAACCTAATCACTCTCTAAATTTACTTTTAATTAGCATCATCTGCATTAATTGGCGTAGCTGATAGCAAAACATTACAGTGCATTGGTATTTTATATTTGAAATGTAATACATCTTTTGGTCTCATGTCTCTCCAAAAGAACCTTAGCCATTTTTTTCTGCAATCCCTTAGTAAATATTTTCAGATGTATTGTTCAAGAATTTTCTTTAGGAAACTATGTGAGGCTATTAAGGATGAACTCTTCAAATAAATTTCCAAGTAACTATTTGGTCTTGATTTCCTGTGCATGTTTGAGAATATCCTAAAAAATATATTTTTCTCTCTCCTCCACTCTTTTCCTCCAAATTCACCAACTCTTGACTAAATTTGGGGTGATACAAAGGAAATGGTATGTAATCACCAAGCAGCCAAGAGAAAATAAAGGAATCTACCATTTATTAATTGCCTGCTATTGCCAGCAACTGTCCTATTTTTATACACATTGTATTTTCACAATAATTATGAAGGAGAGACAATATTTCCATTGTTCTGATGAGAGGAAAAATGCAATAAATAAATAAATAAATAAATAAATAAATAAATAAATAACTACTTAGAGCTCTGAGAAGTTAAGTGACTTTCTTTCCAAAGGTAACACACCTAATGTTCACAGCCAGCTAGTGTTATAGACATTCTAGGTCATAGCCATAGTTCAGGTCCTCTGACCCCAGGTCCAAAGCTCTTTCTTCTACACCACACATTCTGATGGTGTTCCAGCTTCTATCCAGCCTCATTCTTTGAGGAGGAAAACTACAAACAAATTAAAAGCCAACTTGCCAATCCAACGAAAGACCAAAAATTGCTTTAATCAAGACTGATTTCTGACATGACCAGAGACCCATAATTTTTTGGAGAGAACGACAGCTTCCTTGCCAATTAAATATTTTCCTTTTGGGCCTAATCTATTTTCCTCTTATATATCCTATGTTATTTAATGATACCACTCTCCACTTGGTTGCCTATAATAGAAATGTTAGCTGTTCTTGATTCCTCCATCTTCCTTATCCCCAAATTCAATCAATTCCTCAATTCTAGGGGTTCAACTATGGAAATATATCTATAAGGCAGCTGTCTTCAAGTATCAGTGTGCATCAGATTCCCTGGGGAACTTATTAAAACACAAGTTGCTAGAGGTAATAGATATGTTTAGTACCTTGGTTGTGGTGATGGCATCATAGGTGTATGCATACGTCCAAACTTGCTCAGATGGGTACATTAAACATGTACATTTTTTTTTGTAAATCCATAGGTTGCTGGACGTCATGTCAGAATTTGGTTTCAATAGGTCTAGGATAGTGCCCCAGACAACTGGTATTTTTGGCAAGTTGTCAGGTGATGGCTATTCTTCTGATCTGAGAACCACATTTTGAGGAGCACTGTTCTAACGCACCTTTTCACTCCCTGTCCGCAGTATCACTTCATGCTCTCCTCATGTCTTGACCAGAAAACCACAAAAAACAATCATCACCTTTCCCATCCCCATCTCTGATCTATCCTGTACAACTTTAATACATAAGAACACTAATCTGATAAATTTAGCCACCTAATTTACATCTCTCGAATCTCTCCAATGGTATGCCACTGCCCAGAAAGCAAGATGATCACCCTCATTTTATAGTTTTCATCTACCATGCTCTCCCATTTGTCTAGGCTCTTTCCCTTGCATAAAATTCTCACCTTAATCTCAGTCTGGGCAACTCCTACTTACCTTTCAAAATCTATTTCAAAGGTCCTTTCTTTGAGGAATATATCCAGAATCCCTTGGCAAAGTTCGTAATGCCCTACACTGATTTCTTATTGTGCTTAGTACAAGCTCAATTGAATTGCTCATAATATTGTGTTTGATGATCACTTTGGTCCCTTTAAGGGTTTATTTTTATGTGCCTAATCTTCCGCTAAAAAAAATTAACTATCTTTGGGTATTTTATGATTACTTCTGTCTCCCATCGCCCAATAAAAGTAAGGAGAAAAACCAGATTATTTGTTTGGCCTGCTGACTTTCCTTTATTAAGTGTTCTTTAAAAACGTCTTGATTACAAATATATCATTCAGCATATATTATCACCTCCAACACTCTATGTTAATGCAGAGCTGTACTGAAGAAAGAGATCAACATTATCTGCATGATTTTAGAAAAACAACTTGTGTAGGCATGTGTCTCTGAGACACAAATATCTAAGTCAATAGACAGTTATTTTTGTATAATTTAAGTCACTGTCTTTAAATATATACAGACTTTATCTTGATCAGTGTCTCAAGATTTGCCCTGTCTTCACCCTCAGTTTTAAGATTTTTACCTTATATATGAATATTTCAAATTTACTACCATCCACATTTAAACTTTCTTATAATATAGGCATAGCCTGAACTTTCAATCTATCAAAACATATCTCCTATACTAAATGCATTTTAAAACCTAACAAAAGCTTCATCCAACCAGGGATTGAAATTATTATGGACCAAATTTATAGCAAAAATAATTTCCTTTCATATCATGACTTATTACTAATATCACTTTTATATTTTTTAAAAATATGTATAAAATGACAAAAAGAATGATGTAAGTTACAGAGAATTATAAAATAAATTTATTTTGCCTTCCTCAATCATTTAATTTTATTGTATTTATCTTTAGCTGGTACATTTTCTAGTAAAAATTACCTGCATGGAAAAAATATCAGGAGCTTTCAAAAATAAAGTTTCTGAAAAACTGCTCTTTTAATTGCTCTGATTTGAAGAAAAAAAAAAAAAGAAGAAAGAAAATGCCCAACATGTGTTTATATCACGTTTAAAGTTCACTAATTTTATTGTTATACGTCTGTGGCAATTGGCAGCCATTTTAGCTTTGTCCAATAGATAGGGTAAGTTAAAGTTTTCTAAGTCCAGTTAAGTCATTTTCATCACCGCACAGAAGAAAACAATTTAAATATTGCACTTCAGAGTATATCTTAAAAGATGGGTCTAATTTAAAACCATGAATTATTACCTCCGAAAATGTCTGAGTTGTTTTGTGTAAAAACACAAACAGCCAAATTCTAACTCCTAAGCACTACACTCATCACTTAGCTCATAATTGACTTTGTTATCCCCCAATATTACAAAAGCAATGGTGAAAACAATGTCTAATCAACTATAGTTTAAAACTAAGACGGAGTCTTTCTGGTATCTGACAAGATGAAAAGAAGTTACCAAACCTCTGCTGAGTTTCTACAGTTTCTGGAGGTTCTCTTCAACTCACAGTAGCATGGCCCAAGATAATCTCAAAAGGTCTGAGCAGGTGTGTTAAACTAACAAAGTCTCTTGGAGAGGCAGAAAATTGCCTTTCCTCTTTCCTTTATTTGGTTTTGTTTCAAAGCCTTTTCTTGCTCATGAAATTTCTACTCTTTCTATCCATGCTGAAAAAAAAATACTGTCACCCACTGGCACTGAACGCCTTTCTGTCTTGCATGGCTACTGTGTCTATTATTAATTTACCCAAGGAACATAGCAAGTGATTCCAAATTCTGACAAGTTTTTTCCTAATTATAACCACCAAATTAAAATGAACAACTTAGTTTTTCTATGTCATCGTGCACTGGCCTTTGGCTATGACTATTTGGAGGAGGTGAAAACTATCTGAAGTTTTTAGGAGGCTTACGTGGTAAGAAAACGTAGTACCAAAAGGGAAACAAAGAGAAAAATCTAAGGAAATACATTGGTGTGTGTGTGTGTGTGTGTGTGTGTGTGAAATGGAGAGGACAAAAATAAATAGGTAGGTAGATAGATTTTTGTATATTTATGTATTACATTAAATACAAATATATGTATACACACTGTGGTAGGCGGAATAACCAGGTCTAATTCTAGGAATCCGTGAACACCTCAGGTTAATGGCAAGAGGAGATGTAAGTGGAAGATCACTGGACTTTAAGATGTGGAGATTATCCTGGATTATCCAGAGGAACCCAATGTAATAATAATAATAAGGTCTTTAGAAGCAGAAGAAAGAGGCAGAGAAAGAATTAGAGGATGACAGATTTAGTATTTGGCAATGATGCTTTGAAGATGGAGGAAGAGGCCATTGGCGAAAGAATGTGGGGAGTGGCCCCTAGCACCTGGAAAAGGCCAGAGAAAGGATTGGACCCTAGCGCTTCCAAAAGGAATGCAACTTTGCTGATACTTTGACTTTAGCCCAGTGAAATCCACTTTGGGTTTCTGAACTCCAGAACTATATGATAATAAATTTGTGTTGTTGTAAGCCATTAAGTTTGTAGTAAAACTTGTTAAAGCAGCAAAACGAAATTGGACATACACATACATACACTTGCCTCATTGTTTATCTGTAAGTTACGCATTCTTTTGTGTTTAAAGATAAACACTGCATCAAAGCCGACCAATGGAAGTATAATGCAGATCACACCTAAAAGTCACAAACATAATTTAAAATTTCCTTGTAGCAAATATAAAAAAAAAATAAAGGGAAACAGGTAACATTAATTCTAATGTGTTTTATTCAACCCACTATATTCAAAATATTATATCAATATGTAATCACGATGGAATTATTAATGAGATATTTTACATTTTTTTTTATTTGTACTAGGTCTTCTGAATCTGAAGTGTATATTGTACCCACATCACATCTGAATTTGAACTGGCCACATTATTGATTGCTCAGTTGTCAAAATTGGCTACCAGCTGCTGTACTGGACAGCACAGATCTATATATCTAGATGTTTTAGCTTTCTGAAGCCAATTTTAGTGATGGTTTTGAATATATCAATATAATTTAAAACTACTATTTCAATAATGTATCTGTTTTTAATAAAGGAGAGTGATTTTTTATACATTTCAAAGGGCTTGCATTTTGACCTCTGTTGAGACATTGACAAAATGCTAACAGGACCATCTCAAGCTATGAATCATTTTCAAATAACGAAGTGGAAACTTACGGTATTTACATATCTTTCATGCATTTAGGTGAGCATGTTGGAAAGCTGGTCTTTGCTTTTCATACCAATTTGTTTTTTATCACTTATCTTTTCCTATTTGAATTTCTGTTTACCTACTCTATTTTTACTCTTAAAAGCTAGAAATTACATTTTTGTGGCACAAAACAAACTAAAATAAGATGAACTTGCTTCTTTATATCTACTCCTCAATGGCCGCTTATTCATGTCACAGCGTAGCTGCCACCAAGCTGTCATGGGTCATGGTGTCTCTTCAGAGATATGAAAGTAAAATACCCGAGTACTGCAGGTGAAAACAAAGGTACTTCAGAGCATCCTCTCCTGTGGCTGGCTAAATTCCACGGGTTCCGATTCTTATAATTTGGGATAATTTACACAAAGACAAAATGCACAGTTTATTCCTAGTGAGATTTTAAAGAGACATTTTGCAAAAAGATCGTAAATATAGATTATGAGAATTGATGATCCTTCTGAGGGTTTTTATTTCAAGCAAAGCAGGTACTAGGATTTTCCCCATTATACTTGTTTTTCTAAATAGAGCTGATAGGGCGCCTGGGTGGCTCAGTTGGTTAAGCGAATGCCTTCGGCTCAGGTCATGATCCTGGAGTCCCTGGATCGAGTCCCGCATCGGGCTCCCTGCTCAGCAAGGAGCTTGCTTCTCCCTCTGACCCTCCCCCCTCTCATGTGCTCTCTCTCTCTCTCATTCTCTTTGTCTCAAATAAATAAATAAAATCTTTAAAAAAAAATTTTAAAAAATAGAGCTGATATTTCTACCAGCATTTTAAATAACACTACTGCTATTTGAAAATCTCTACCAGGCAGTGCAATCTTTTTCACTGCCTATGTATACATTCTATCCAAATAACTAACAACCTAGCATTTTTTTTCCTTTTCTAGTTTCCATATTTAAGCATTTTGGGGAATGGTATAAACTGTGAACATACACCCACACAGAAGCACCCTCCTCTAAACATTTGGTGGGCATTGCTCCTGGGATTTTTTGTTTTGTTTTAAGTTTATCCTAATCTTCTATTTAATTTGCAATTAACTAAATCTTCCAACCTTAGACTTTTTTTTTTTTTTTTAAGAATCGTTACTATTTGGCAAAAACCTTAAATTGAAGGTATTCTTCAAAACTCTTAAAATATTTTCTTTTCTGTAAAAATATATTAAAATAAACTCCTACATAGGGTTTGTTTTGTTTTATTTTGTTTTGATTTTTTGTTTTTCCCTGACCTGGCTTTAATTTGCTTTTCTTGTAAAGCTGTAACAAAATCTAAGACGGCGTATCTGATCCCAAGATATGGGCATGCTGTTTTTTTGACAATTGTCTAATACATGTGTTAGGAACAGGTTTTCCCTACAAATCACAAAGCATTACACTTTATGAATGAGTCATTCATCATCATTATCAGTCTCCATAGTATCTTGCCACTTTGATGGTTCCTTCTCTATATATTTTAATTCACTCTAGGTTATACATTCATTGGACCCACTGGGCACCATGATTCACTTTGGAAAGGCAAAACATCATAATCCAATTTTAAAGTATAGGAACACCTTATTTCTTAGATTTACTTAAAAAAAATGTCAAATACAGTTTCCATCCACGGGAAATACGGAAATAACTATCAGAAGAAGCATAGGCTGGTGCATATCTCACAGTTCCTCCATCTTGACATACAGCTGAAGTGAGTGGAATTGAACATCTTAGAAAGCTCTGAGTAGCAGTTTGATGTCTGGGACTGTTTGTTCAAGAAGAGTGGGACAATTGCCCTCCTTGGGCAATGACATTAATGATAGTAGTTGGAAGAGTGGGAATGAAGCACATATTATGTGTATTTTAGTGTTAGTCATTTTTCTTTTTTCTGTTCCAGATGGAAATGGTCACATCCTTCTCGTTCAGCTGATGTGATTTGTAAGATCACAGATTGAAGGTGTTCCCTGTTACAAGGACCATTCCCTAAGTTTGGCTATAATGAAGAAATTGGTCCCATCTGAAAGCCAACAGGTACACGGCTCAACAATTTTACTATTAAAAGTAAAAACCAGAAGCTCAAGAGGAAGCATCATTGTATTAAATATATTTCTCCTATTTGGGGACAATTCTTTAAACACTTGAACATAGTATCATTTTCCCCACACTGTGTAAGATCGTTGTTATATTGGGGCAGACTTTAAAATCACCCCATATCTTTGTGTAGGCAGAGGAGAAGGAAATGCTAAAACCTACTGGCACAGTTTCAGTTGGGTTAGGAATTATCCATTTTAGTCACCTAAAAACATGTCCTTTTGAGGACATGTTGCACTCATGTGACCCTTTATGTAGCATTCAGAATGAGACGAGCTGACATGCTCACATTTACTAAATAAACACTACACTAGCTCATTTAATCTCCACCACAATTCTACAATGTATAAAGCACTATTATCTGTAGTGATAAAGAAATGGAGGGTTAAAAAGCTTAATTATTTGCCCAAGGTCACTCAGCTGGTCAGAGAACTAGAACTTGGCCCCATGTCTATTTGACTCCAAAGCCATGGCCTTAACCATCATACCAGAGAAATGTTAAGGACAGCTTCATGGCTAATATTGCATAAAATCTTTATAAAATTTTTATCAAAATTCCACTACTAAAGTTGTATATATATAATTACACACTTATGCGTGTATATAATCCTAATTTGCAAAATATAATTCGATCATGTTCTCTGAGGGAGGAGATTAAAAATGCAGAAGCCAAAATAAGTCATCTGGAATCAACAGAAGGAACACTGAATCTCCAAAGGAATGATGACCAGTTTTATTCTTTGGGGTCGATTTAAAATTCACTAAATTTAAAACATTTAATCTTTGCCTTTTAAAGTGAAGTAAGAACGTATCTAAATCCACACTAATATGGCATCCACTGGTCAAATGTGGCTATTTAAATTTAAATTAAGATAGAATAAAAGTTTTAAACATTAATACTTCATTCATATGAGCACTGATTCAATCGGAACAAAGGATTAAGGAAGTTATGCTTTTATCAAGGATATTTTACCCTCCCTCCCCCTCCCCCATACAGTCTCTGTCCTCCTCCCCCTCTTACAACTACACACTTTGGAAGAAGATGAACTGTTTGTCATTTTCACATTATCTTTAACAGGATCTAGTCGACAAGTAGTCTGTTCAAATGAAGATGAAGGCTGGCAAAATAGGAACTGACTATTAAGACTTAAGGGTGAGGACTGGGGCTCTTTTAACATCAGCCAATGGCATATTTCAGGAGACATCATTGAGGACACACATTTCATTGGTGACTTGAGCGCTTCCCCATTACATGGGAAGAGGAAGAGTTTCAAACAGACAGCTTTTGGAAAAGCATAACATCTGAACTGAAAGAGTGTGAGGTGAGAACGAGATGCAGAGATGAACAATGCAATGAGCATTTACATCTATAAAAATCTCTTTTTTTAAACTGAGGTAAATAGGATGGCTTCTTTCCTTACTCTACCCAGCCCCAATTTTCATTATATACGTAAAGAATTTTAGATGATTATTTTATGCCCATTATGAAAACAAGGGGATGGGATTATACTTAACAATTTCTATAAATGACTTATAAAAGAGTTTGCAAATTTAAAATGGGAGGTTGAGCAAGATGGCAATTTAGATTGTGAACCCATTAAGCAGAAGTAGGCTCATCTTGTGCTTTGTTCCATTTTTAGTTGTTGAAATTGGTTTCAGTGATAAAGACTGGTATCGTGGCATCATTATTTTGAGTAGCATTAATGATTTTGATAATTGTAATAACATTCATCAACACTAATAAGGCTTTGGATTTCACAAGTGGTTTGCTTAAGTCTATGTAATACCTATTTAATAAGGCTTTTATGCAAGGAGTTTGACTTAAATTCTTTAAAAACATTGTATAGTATATAAAAAGAAAACATTTGTAAAAGAAATTTCAAAAAAGGAAATTGTGTCTATTTCAAAAAACAGAAAATTAGTTTTTTGTAGGCATTGGTTAGGATGAGTGAGAATCTTTTTTTCTTTCTTTCTTTTTTTTTTTACATATGGAGGTTAAGAATATTTATGTCAAAACCATAGCATACTGGAAGAGATTCTCTGCTACTAAGGTTATTATGTTGAAAACATTTCTACAGTGTGTGTATGTGTGTGTGGGTATGTGTGTGTGTGTGTCTGTGGGTGTATAAACATTGCCCTACTACTTTGAAGTTATCACTGCATACATTTTTTCCTCCCGGGGTACACAAATTGTGAATTTCCACAAGTGTGGAATAATGCCTAATGCTTGATCTTATGTAATTGACTACATTACACAAAAATTCTATTATAATTACAAACAGGATGAGCCAAACCATTCAATATTTAATCCTTTATGTAATTAACTTTATCATTTGTTAGCCTATGAATCTCTATCCATCAACATTATAATATAATTAATCCCTGCATTATATGATGCAGGGATCATATATCCCATATATATATATATGGTATATACTACATACATATATGGGATATCGCATATACTACATACACTATTGAGAATCTTTTTAAAAAAATCACATAGCGTATTTGAGTAGAAAAAGTAATGATTGATCCATTATCTCTCAATCCCTCTCCTCTCTTTTTGCATTAAATCTGTTTTGGGTTTTTTTGTTTTTTGTTTTTTTTTGGCAAGTTGATTGGTAATATGTTGGGAATCTACAACATAGGCCTCCCCATTCAATTATTAGATAGTCCTCTGTTTTACTTCCTTAACTTGGTCACAAATATCTAACTAATGGAGTGGCCTCCAGAGCACTGTTAGAGCCTAGGCATGAGGAGAGGTTGGGACTGATACATGGGCTGTACATTGCCTGTATAAGGACTGCCCACTCTTTTAGTACCTGCAACTCCTTGGAATGGTGCAGCACCTGTAAAAGGTTAATGAGCATAGAGACTTTCAGGCATAATGCAAATTACAGACAGACACTACAGACATCGAACAACAGACAGGCAACATGCACGCTGCAGGTACAGTACACGTGGCGGGTATTACTGCAGCTCTAGCACTGGAATATCTTACAGAAAATGTATATCTATTTTTTTTCCAACTTGATGAGATACCATTTCCAAGTACGATGTTAAAAAGAGGAAGAAAATTGTTCTTCAACAGTTTTTAAGTAGACTTACATATATTTAGCATAGGTTGCAACCAGATACTGATAGCATCCTTTTTTGTGACAAGTCATTAGAAATTGCCTCCACTTTACCAAATAGATAAATAGATCAATCAATCAATCTATCAGTCCCGGTTCATTCTTTCTAAAAGAATTCTTTTTAAAGAAAGCCTGGTTCACTTCCATCCAAAAAGTATTGAATTCACATTTCAGGCACCTTGTCTTCACTATATTAGATAAACATCTTTACTGCTAAAAATAAATCATGGTCTAAATCATCTGCAATAAATATTTTAAATAGATGCAAACTCTCTGAACTATTAAAAAGCAAAGTGAGGACTTTCTGATGAACTCAAATTAAAAAAAAAAATCAAGTTGTCAGATTTTCTAAAAATCCTAAATTATTTGCCTTCAAACTTTCATTCATTGCTCTATGAGAATCATCAAGCATTAATGTACATGCATTAATACTACCATCATTGCAGAGGGCCTGCAGAGAAAGAGTTCTTCCATTCCCAGTTTCATTTTTTAAACAATATCTTGCTATTTTGTAGCACTCAACACTAATACAGAAGTAATCAAATTAGCATTAGTGGTTCATGTTGCAAACTTCAATTTGCATTGCTACAACATCAAAGTAAAAATATTTGCATATCAAAAGTAAAAGAGGTGGGATTTAAATTAATTTAGGGTCTTAAACAAAATTAAGTAGGCCTTGATGGTAAATTAAATGATAAATAGTTCACAAATATCAAAATTAAATATATTTATATTTTCAAAATAATCTCAAGGCCTATGTACTAAATGCTAATGAAAAATGAATATTAGAAAAAGAATGGAATATGACAGTGCATATGGAAAATGTTGGGTTTCTCATATTCTGAGAATTCTGTTTAAATTTAATTCAGACTATAGTGTTTACATCTATTTATAACCCAGAGTATGTAGGTGATAACTCAGAGTATGTAGGTGATAATTCTCTCTATCTATCTATCTAGCATCTATCTAGCACATAATATTTTGAGTCTAATTATTCTCAATATTTCACCATGTAGGGACATATAGTGGCTTTGATATACTTGTCGGCATAAACATGTCAAATTAATGTGATTTCTAAAAAATGCATTCCTCCTTTTATCACAGGGTGTTTTCATGAATTTTCCATCTGCTTATCACAGTGACTTACGTTTTACTATTCCTTTCTTGTGTGGTGATTCATATGGCCAAATTGGGGGAAACACAAAATTTTTATGAATGGGTATTTTTGTGCAATTCATATCTATATGCTTTCCAAGGAATAACATGTTTTCAAAGCTGCAAATCTGTCCTTTTAAATAATTCACATTCCTGCTTTCTGTAGCTCAGTCTCATCCTGACAGTGACTTAGTGAATGACCATCACTCACAATATAATGCCTTCCCTAGAAATTAAGTATCCCCTAATGTATCTAGGGGGGCATTATGTTCTTACTTCCCTGGCATACACTCCTAAATTGCCCTAATATGAGAAATATTTTCTAGGTCATTAGTATATAACTATGCCCTGATATTTTACTTTGTTTTTTCATATTCTAATATTTAAACTAAAACATGTTCCTATGGTACTACTTTGCTTTGAGATATCTCTAAAAAATAAAATAATTAAATGTATTCAAATCTATTTTATCTTTTAATCTTATGCGTGTATTTGGAAGTGAAAGAAAATGCTATTTTTGAGCCATTCTCATGATTTTAAACTATGTAACATAATTTGAGAAATGCTAATGACAAAATCTCCCAGAGATACTATAAATAGTATCCACAACATTTTATAGCTACTAAATGAGGTTCATAGAGCTAATTTGACATCTATAATTGGAAACATTTGAGGTACTAGCCAGGTGTCCTTACAGAAAAGACATATCAGAAGTAAGTAAACAAGAAAAAGAAAGGACTTTCAAGTGAAAACTTGGGACAAGATAAATATAGTTTATCACCTTCTTCTAACTTCTAGCTTTCAAGTGATCTGTAAGTTATTACATAATATTCAGGTAGGTAAGCAGGCAAAATAATGAGTATTACTTTCACTTATTAATGAAAGAATTTTATCCTTGGATTACGTTTTGTTATTATTACTATTTTTTTGTTTGTTTATTTGCTTGCTTTTCCCTGTGAGTTGGAAAAAAGGAAGATTTTGGAGTTTGGTAGAACAATGTTGACTAGCTTTGTCCATGACAAAATCAGAATGGAATGGACTGAGGAGTCAGTTTCTCTAATCTACAACCTATGAAATTGTAATTTCCATGTAGGTGTGAAGTATCACAATGTATTATGGAATATAATGCCCAAAGACAAAGATATTCTCAAATGCATTCTATGTTAGAATAATTTCAAATTTTAGATAATAAAAATTGAATTGTTCAAAGATCACCTTTGTCATTGTTCAACCATTTCTTCATAATGCTACTATAAAGTTATTTATTTATTTGTTTCTTTGTTTATTTATTTATTAATTTATTTGCAGGGGGCAAGTGAATAAGGATTGTCTATACATTTCTCACAAGTTTGGATTTGCTACCATATCGAATCATTTGCTGATCTGAAGTGGAAATAAGTTTTTTTGTTTATATGCTTTACCTAAAATCCTCATAGCTACCAACTATTTTGTGGGAAATAATAATAATTCTATTCTCAGGAGTATGAAGACAATTTTTTTAAAAAAGACTAAAATTGACCTTTTGGGAAGAAAGGACGGAGATCTGAATATTAATGTAATCAATAGCTGTCACTTAGAAGACAAGGAGAAATCACAAGGAGAAATCCACTACAGGCCAAACAAAACTGAAACTTAGATGTCTACAACTCAGTAGAAATTATTAATAATAGAAGGGAAATTTCAGTATTTAAAGAAGAACTCAGTATGTGAATTAAATTTCCCTTGTTTTTAGAAAGATTAAAAATACCCATCTCAAATCTCTTAACTATTCCAAGTGGAAATTATGAAGTTTTTCAAGATGATTCTCACATAGGACTAAACTTTGGTTTAAGAAGGTCACAATAATTAGTATATTCTTGGATGATGATGTGTTGCACTGAAAACCATTGTAGTTTGTTGCAGGATAGGAAGATGGTAGTACATCCATGTGTTGTTTAAAAACTAAAAAGACTAGAAGAAATAAAAATTAGATGAAAAGGTAGCAGACTATTTAAGATTAGATAGCTCAAACTTTCCTTTTGCAAATGAGAACACTGAAGCCAAAAAGGTTAATGCTTTGTTTGGGGCCACACATCCTACAGCAGAGCCAGGATTCAATCACAGGTATACAATTTCCAAGAATGGGAATTTTGTTAATTTCAATATGATTGAGTAAGCCAAAGGAAAATCAACTGAGACTGGATGAAGATCTATTCTATGTTAGGTCCTACGGTACATGCTTTGTATACATTTCCAAGAAATGGAAGATTCAAGATCAAATCTAGAATTCCTAATCCAGGGCTCTTTTCATATGTTCTCACAATGGCAGTGGTAGGCAAACACTCCACTGGTAAAGACCCTAGGTGTTTATAGGTGAGAAATGAGAAGCGAAGGCCAGCCTTTATCCAAGGATGCCATTTCGAAGACTTTTCTGTTTCAATGTAGTCTCTATTTATAATGTAAGACTCTATATTAAAATTAACCTCTGTATATTGATCCCTTTCTTCCAGCTCATCTTTACCTCCCTCGAAGAGTAGTCATACGATTATTTTTGCGTATTTTATATATTATTATTTATCAATGTATTTGAACTTAGGGTTTGTTTTGCTGATTCCCATAATCCTCTAGCTCTGTAAACAATGAACATAATTGTTTTCTTCAAGTCCATCAATCTCAGCACCATAGATACTAGTATAAGATCATTGCTTGCTACTCTAAGAAGCCTTCATATAGGCGGTCTCATGAATTTACTACAGAGCAAGTGGAATGCTTTTTGTTAAATGCACACAAAGACTTTCTTCGACTCAGTGGTGTGGGGCACTATGACAGCACTGAATATGAACAGACAAATGGAAATATACTGTTACAATGCTATTATTAGTATTTATAACAGCTCTAGTGCTCTTGATAAATGAAGCCACATTAATTAGTTTCAAGATCTTATTCTCACTTTGGCATATCCACTAGCACTTCTGAACATGCAATTAAAATATTTCAAAATGTCATTTATGTTTCCATTCTACAAGAAATGCATACTGATTATGGCCACTTGACTGGACGAGGTCACATAGATACATACATTTAGAAACAAAAATATGTTAACATTTTAGGGGTTTAAGAAATCTCACCTACATTGCTTGCAATAAAAAAACTGATGAGAAATAAAGCTATCAATGATCACGCAAATTTACAACGACAGTATTTTTCTGAGTATGCAATGTTTCTTTTTATGTAATTTGTTTAAAGGTTTAATCCTGGTAAGTTTGCTTTCCTTTTATTTTGGAAAATGTAAATTCAGTGAGGACTTTTGATGGCAATCAGTGAAAACAGACAGCTTTTTTTTGACATTTCATAAGTTAAATTATCTCTTTATGGAACAAATAGTATAGTTGATTTGAAGGTTTGATGGTAGCCCATGCACTGACTCCAAAACAAATTATCAATGCCCCTTAAATATTTGGAGATTAATTTTCATCTTTGTCCAGTGACTACCAAACATACTGTGGTTCATATGAAGCATAGTTTAAAATAAAATCGTTACTTTTTTCCTTTTCCATTGAAAAGAAAACTAAATTATAGATTAGACAGATGAAGACAGCTAAAAATATACATGCATACATACAGATGTGTGTGTGTATATAATAACTACTACAATCTTTTTTTCCAAGTAATTTGCCCATGTAAGTCCAACTTGACTTCTTGGGTAGAAGTAGTCAGAGATGAAAGTAAAGCTACAAAAGGGGCCTCCGCAGCTACCCTCTTGGTCCTAGTAAAAGACAAGAGATGCCTGGATAAGCGAAGAGGCAGGAATGGTCTAGGTGCTATCAGAACTAGACTCAAGTGTTTGTCCTATCCTGGAGATGTGAAAGACAGCAGAAGAGATAACAGAGGGAAAAGAGCAAATGGAGAAGTTACTGTTAAACATGAGTGAGGTCAGTATAGTAGCTGGAAAAAAAACCCAGAAATATTGACATCTCCGGTGGCATCTTATGCATAACGTAGCACAGGTCAGACCGATTATGCAAAGGATTAGGGGTTGTTTTGCTAATCAATTTGAAGAGCAAAAAAGTTGAAAAGGGATTCCAGAATTAGAAGTCTGGGTAGAAATGATGGCTTCGATCGGGAGATCATATCAAACTTCAGTGTCAGGCTTGAATGGCACCAGGGTTCTGTCTCGGCTGGATGAGAAAGTACGGAAGGCTCTCCTGAGAGAAAACACCAGAGCATAAGGCGGAACTGTCAGGAAAAGTGAGGGAAGGAGAGATGTGAGCAGAAACTGGGAGAGAAGTTGTAGGTGGGGGAGTTTGCAGGAAAGGCTTGCGAAGACTCCTAAGGAGAGATGCTCATGAAAGGGAGAAAAGAAGTAGAGAATGACTCTGCCTGCCTCCCCAGTTTTTCTTCTGCACACTCCCCTTTGCTCTGACAGCCCTGAATTTCTCTTTCCATACACCGGCAATAGAAATAGAACAGAGCCTGACCCACAAAGGTGAATGGTACTCTAAAGTGCAAAAGATATGAATTCTCACTATCTCTCTGCTGGGCAAAAATGAATGAGATTTAACATTTTAAGAAAAGAAATCCTTAGTGACATAGAGTACAAAGCATTTTCCGTATCAGATAGGCATTGGCATCAGAAGTCTTCATAGAAAGGATCAAGGTTAAGAAGGGTGAAGACTGAATCCTTTATTATTCTTGGATGCTGTATTATAATACATAAACTGATATATTCTATTAATTTAAAAGAGGATCTTTGAGGAGCTTGTACTTTATTCAGTGATAGAAGATGGGCTTTTTATTGTCTAAAATTGATTTGGTTTCTAATAAAATATTTGCTTCAACCTTGGGCAGCAAGGCAGCAGAGAGTTCAATGTGAGACAATAATATTATGAAAAATTGTGGTATTTTTTTCATGCAGCTTAAAGCCTCCTGTGTTATCCATCAAACTCATTTCCCTTGTAACTAAATCTGTCATAAATCTAGACATCCAAAAATGAAATATGTTTCCTAACAATAATCTACTGTCAATGAACTTAATAAAGCCTTCAAATGATACAATGCTTTCTGGTGGTTTTAATTTTTCGCAGATAAATTATTGATCTTGGTAGTTGATGATGATAGTAACAATAATCTACAAATAGGAAAATGAGGTAGAGAGGAGAATGAATTTGTCCCAGGCACTGAAGTTCTACTTTTCTTCTAATCTTTCATGATTATAAACAAATAAAATCATAGGTAAATGCATATTCCTCTAGAATTTATATTTAGTCTCTCCAAGATTAACCAAAATTGATTCAATTTTTAACAATTTAAGAATTGTTGAAAAACTTGAGGTACCTTTTAGGAATAAAAAGTAAGCAGTTTTAACTACAATTATTAGAATTTTTTTTTTCTCACTCAACAATGAATCACTTGTATCTGGGTGGCTATGATACCCCATTCATTTCTTCTTTACAAGCCTTGTGTTTTCTTCTCTTCAGAATCCACTGGAGAAAACACAATATGAATATTGAAATTAGGAATAATTCTTAACGTTCATGTTTGGCTTCTTTTACATCTCTCACTCTCTATTGCCTAGACTAAATTTTGTGAAACATGGGAAGAAATCCCATGTTTGTCCCTAGTAGCTGAATATACTCTTCTGAGGAAAAAAAAGAAAGAAAGAAAGAAAGAAAGAAAGAAAGAAAGAAAGAAAGAAA
>NC_058404.1:178463816-178563508 GCF_002201575.2 Neomonachus schauinslandi
AAAGAAAGAAAGAAAGAAAGAAAGAAAGAAAGAAAGAAAGAAAGAAAGTAAAGAAACTACACTAGTTATAACATCTTAATTTTAATAATGATCTTGTGAGTTTCAGATTAACATGTCTGAATTATTAGTCTGATACTTAGGAAAATATGTATTTTGTTACCAGAAAGCTCTGGAGTAAATAGTCGTGTTGAATACTTTTAACCTAATGTTATTTTACATGACACTCATAAGATGCTAAGTGAAATTAACACCCTATATTATCTTAAAGCCAGAAGCATCTTCAGCCTCTGCATGAGGAAACAAAGAAATCAGAAGGACCCTTATTCCTGAAAATTATTAACACTATTGGTCTCATAGTCCAAACAAAGGAGGTATAGTTTTCAAAACTGTTAATATCACTGTGGCAACAATTCTTTTTTATAGCAATGTCCCAACCTGTTCTCAGGGTGGAGTCCATGATGTCATACCCATGCAGAGGAAAATCAACATTATCAGACTTAGGGTTGTGAATAAAAACTCACTAGAAGGTAACATAAGAAGCAGTCTGTGTGCAATGAACATTCACTACTGAAAAATCTTGTCCAACAAGTACTGAAGAACACAATTTATTTTATGCATCCTTGTAATCAGATATTGGGAGAGAGACAAAGGTAACGAAATAGTGCCCAACTTCAAGGGCCTTTCCACCTAACTGGACACCAAAACAGATCGAAGTGAGAAGTAAGTAACAATATTAGGCAATGCGAATAAAATCAAGACTGAAATTCCAGATCATGATATTTCCCTGCTATATTGTACATCCCAGAGGAGTATTGTTTGAGAGTGAGAAAAGTTCAATCAAGACTGGAATTCCAGATCATATGATATTTCTCTGTTATATTGTACATCCCAGAAGAGTATTACTTGAGAGTGAGAAAAGTTCCTGGTGCAATTTGGAATAGAACACATTTTCTATTATCAGATTATGGTATATTACAAAAGTCAAAGCATTTTTGACCTCTAATTGCGATCATCAACCAGTACTGAGGTGTAACTTCGGTCATCTTATGATCTATTTTCATTTTTAACATTTTCTTATTTGGAAAAAGGAGTAAACAAATTATTAGTCAAAGGTTCAGCTTTTATTTCAGATCATGTCAAAGTACTTTTTAAGGGATCATTCATTCAAACTATTTGATGATGCATGAATCTTTCCTCACCCATAAAAATGGAAGAATCACAAATATTAGACTAATTTGTTTTGTGGTTTAGTTTAATAATGAAATTATTTTTACTAATATCCAGTGATAATAATTTCTCTTGCTGTATTTGAGACTGACTTTTCATCTCTTTATTTAATTTCAGTGAAAACTGAGTCTTTATTATTTACAAGAAGTGAACGAAATATCTTGAATTTTTTACAATCATTCACATGTAGTATATTAATTATTGATGTATTTTATTACAGATATTGCTAAAGCAAAATAAGCATATGGACATTTGTTAAATGCTAGATATTACTGCATAATGTGATTGGTACTTTTAACCCTCACAACAACTTTGAACATTATTATTCCAATTTTTTTGCAAATAATGAAATCAAATCTCAGAAAGTTTAAATAACTTGCCTGAGATCAGATAGTTAAAATTTGAATGCAGATAAATTTGAACCAAATCATCATTTCCCACTAAATCATAGCACTTTTCAATACAAGAATATTTTCTTTTTTTTAAAGATTTTATTTATTTATTTGACAGAGAATGAGAGAGAGAGGGAGAGAGCACAAGCAGGGGGAGCATCAGGCTCCCTGCTGAGCACGGGGCTCGACATGGAGCTAATCTCAGGACCCTGAGATCATGACCTGAGCCAAAGGCAGACTCTTAACCGACTGAACCACCCAGGGGCCCCACAATACAAGAATATTTTCATAAATAAAAATGTTTACATTCTTCTGACAGCAGGGTTGTATCGACGATCAAACTCAATGCTAAGATTCTATTGTTCGAGGTTTGAAATAAATCTTACCATGGAATGTGGTATAGAAAAGATATTTTGAAAATAATCAGTGATCTATAGTCATTTCTTTTTACAGATGAGGGAATTAAGGCTCAGAAAGGGGAAGTCTGTTGCCCAAGGTCATAAGCATTCTGGATGTTGAGTCAAAATTGAAAACCAGTTCTCCTGGGTACTAATAGCTGTTGATACATTTAAAAGACGTTTTCTTATATAGTTACAGGATAAGAAAGTCAGAACCTATGAACTCAGGTTTTTATTTTTTTATTTTTTTAAAGATTTTATTTATTTATTTGAGAGAGAGAATGAGAGAGAGCACATGAGAGTGGGGAGGGTCAGAGGGAGAAGCAGACTCCCCGCTGAGCAGGGAGCCCGATGCGGGACTCCATCCAGGGACTCCAGGATCATGACCTGAGCCGAAGGCAGTCGCTTAACCAACTGAGCCACCCAGGTGCCCGAACTCAGGTTTTTAAAAGAATGTCCCTACTATAAATTGGGCCACACATAACATTTAGTTCAGTGCAACATTATAAATGACCCTCGGATGTTGGTCATAAAATATGGCCAACCAGCCGAGAAAATTCAGAGCATGCAAGAAAAATAATGAGCTAGAAAGTTTTAGATTTATATGAAGATAGGGCACATGCATGTGTACATCAGTATATGCCCAATGGTCACCACCATATTATTTAAGTACCAAATAATATTCATTTCATAATGGCCAACATGCGTCTTTAAGAGGGAAAAGACAATTGTTCAAAGTTCTTACCACATTAAAAGCACCTGATTAGATGACCTGCCAGAGATACTGAGGGATCAGGAAAGGAGGAGAAACTCAGAATTTAGGCTGCATGATAAAGAGCCACAGGACTCCGTGAAACTTCCCTGCCTCTCACTGTAATGAGGAAAAGACTGAACGAGTAACTGAATCCTGAAGTGGAATTCAGATAGAGACTTTCTGAGAACAACACAGTGCTGGAAGGTTTGTATTTGGTGATATCTCTTATCTCTTATACAACCATATTCTAAAGCTGGCTGAAATACAAGTCCTAATCTACACACACACATACTCCATCCAGATACGGGAGGCAAGGAGGGAGGGGAAGAAGAAAAATCTTATCTCCAGAAGAAAGTCTTCCACTGATAGATGGGACACGTCCTACCCTGACTTCAAAACACCTAACTGAGGACTCGACAGATAGCAGTGGGCCAGATTATCTGGGGAATGAGAGTTCTGGGCAGAAGAAAATGAGGAGAGGGCCTAAGAAGATTTAGGACAAATATAAAGGTGACAAAGAGAAGAGAATCTAGTGTTAAAGAATCTAGATGTTAGTTCTAAAACTTTCACAGATATGAAAACTGACCTAAATATTGTTAGGAATTTTTTCAGATCTGTGTATACAGGGGGCTTTTAAAGGAAAATATAAGTGCCTGCTTATTTATCAATATTGTCTGTTTAATGAGATTGAGGTCTTTAAAATTAAATTTATCCAGATAAAAGTAAAATAACCATATATTTTTATTGGTAATGACTATTTACAAATAAACACAGATGGATTGAAATAACTTGCTATTACTTACGAAACTAAATTTAGCAAATTGGTTTAGTTTAGTAGTTACTCAGTTTCCAGATAAGCTATTGATTATTTTTAATGAAATAAAACAATTCTTACTTATTGACCTTGAAAACCAAGATTTATAATTGTTTTTCTCTTACTTAACAATGACTTTTGTTCTAATTCCAAGAACAAGATTAGAAATCGGCAATAAGACCTTGTCAATGGCAACCATTTTCCCATAGAGTTGTATTTACTGGCTTTTCTTTAAGCATTTTATATTGAAAGTAGATATAAACCCTCTTGGAGGTGCTACAAATCCATCTGTGATTTAAGAGATTAATTTTTGGAAACTTTAGATATTAAACCCATTGAAATTGTGATTTGCATTTGTTAACCAGGGAAATCCTAATTGTGAAGTGATGGGCATTAATGAATAACCACATTACAAGGGTTGTAAATTTTTTCAAAGTAAGACAAATGCTCACCTGAGCAGGTAGGGATTTACCAGGGCTAAAAGGGATTGAAAGACTAATGGAAATGCTGCAAGGGGTCTGTGGCCAGAGACCAAGGACTGCCTGGGAAACACTGAAGTTCCTATCTGGTTCAAATACACTCAGTGAAGTGGAGCGTGGGGGCAGCTTTAACATTTATAGACAATAAGCACTGATGAATTTTAAAATAATTGCAGTTTCAGGCAGGTCAAAAGGCATCTTTCACTATGGTAACATGAAAAGCTTATCAAGTCTAAGCTGTTATCAGAGTATAAAAAGTGTACGGTATCTAAAAATGAATGAATGAATGAATGAAATGAATGAATGAAAAATTGGGAAAACTAACATCATCTTGTTTTGTAAAATACATGTACCTTAAAAACATAAAACAAACAGGCACAGGTAATACTATCTCCGAGGAATATCTGCCGCTGATCATGTGAACAGTTAGTAGTCTTCCTGGGCTATCGGAAACCACTGAGAGTATCAGGGAGGTTTTGTAGGAGTGAAAGTATTCTTAGATGACAGTGATCTCCCCTTTGGAATGAAAGAGCCTATATTTTTATTAGCAATCATGGAGAAAAAAGGATTTTAATGGTTTTGAATATACAGCATTACTCATTTTTTAAGAGCATTCCAAAGGATACGTCCTCTCCCAGAATCTTTTTCATGGCTGTTTTATAAGCCAATCAGCTTTAAATGAAATGTCAGCCTTCGCCAGTTCCTGGTACGAGAATACACACACACACACACACACACACACACACACACACACACACACGCGGTGGGGCAGGGAAGGGGAGAGAGGTGGGAGTGGGATGGGGGAGGGTGAGTGAATGAAAGGGAAAACCAGAATGGATTTGAAAAGTACTGCTTTGTCTCCTACTTCTCTGAGGATTGTCTGCGCCTTGCAAGCTCTCTGCTGACAGTCAGGGTGCTGACAGCGCCGAAGTCAGTCACAGGCTATAGAAGGGCGATGCAGCTGCCTTCTTGCCCTGATGGTTCTTCCCAGACAGATATCATCTATGTGCTGAACTTAAGCTATTAAGAGGGAGAAAGACTATGAGAGAAATAGAAGCCAACTACATAAAGGGACTCTTTCTTCTGTAGCTGTTACTAATTCCCTCCAGCTTACTGCCTCCCAATCCTCGCAACAACTCTGCCTCGAAAATAGTCCCCACAAAATATCATTAAAAAAGAGTGATACTCCAGCATTTTTTAGACGTTTGCTTACATTAAATACGGCCTGACTACAGAGACTTCTGAGTGGGGCTATCCTTTCCAAAGGAGGTTGTAAAATACTAACTCGCCTGCTTAATTTTTCTTGGCACTCCTGGATATTTTGGTTAATTATCAGAAATTAGCTTGAGGGAAAGATTAATCTTTTTACTCAGCCAACACACAACTGGTAGTTTCTAGTTAGTCAAACCCCATGACAGCTTCCACGACTTCTTATCATTATCAAGGAAAATGGGAGGCTTACATGGTGAAAGCATCTGTAAGACAATTTAATTCCTTAAATATCTAACTCTGGTTATGAAATAAAGAAGGTTTGAATTTAAAAAATCTTTCATATTTAGTGAGAAGGTATTAAGTCTTTATGGAGAATTTCTGTTTTGTTTTCCTTCCCAGATGACCTGAAGTATTATTTCTAGGAATCCAAGAGAGGAGCTCACCTTTAAAAAACAAAGAAAGAAAGGAAAAGTGCAATGATCAGATTTCATCCACAGACACCTGAACGTAGGACTTGGCATGAGAAACAAGAAGGCATCTAGGAGCGTTTTTCTCTTCAATGCAATTCTTGAGGACACTTGGGCTAAGTGGCAGGGGGATCTGCCACAAGTTTGCACTTTCCACCCCCACAAACACTCCTTGCCATTGTTTTTGTGCTAGAGATCAAGCGAGCCTTGCTTTTTCTAAAAGATGGAAGGTAAATTCACAAAAATGCAGGAAGCAACATTTTCCAGCAAATTTCAGGTTGTATTTATTTATTTTTTCTTAGAGGAAAATTAACTCAATCCATCTGGATAATTTTTCCAAAGCAAAATTGAGAGTTATAATAGATACTACTAAAATTTCCACCCTCAAGTACAAACTAGACACAAGGAGATATGAATAAAGCTTTAAGGAGAAAAAAAAAGGAGAAGGGGGAAGAAGAATTGGAGATCTGACCTCCAGTACCACAATTGTCCTGGTATATCTTTTTTTTTTTTTTTAAGATTTTATTTGTTTATTTGACAGAGAGACAGCGAGAGGGAACACAAGCAAGGGGGCGTGGGAGAGGGAGAAGCAGGGACACTGGGATCATGACCTGAGCCAGAGGCAGATGCTTAACGACTGAGCCACCCAGGCGCCCCTGTCCTGGTATATCTTGTCCAGTGCAGTTTGCCCCGTACTTACCTCCTTTTGCCTGCTGCTACTACCGCCACCATTCTCTCATTTAGGGCATTAAACTTTTTGTCTCCTTCCTCAAGTATCAATTATGATTTTTTTGTTTTCTTTTGACAATGCTACTAAGCCAATCTGCCTAAAATTCCAATAAGGTAGTCTTCTCTTTGAGAACTGCAGGCAATCCTTCATCAGACTCAAAGTCAAACCTCTTGATCTTTCTGCGAAGGGGTCCATGTTTTAATCCTAACACATTTATCCAAACTCATCTCCCCAAATAATACTCTCTCCAAACCAATCTCCCCTCTTGTTCCCAAGCATGTCACAACATTTACCAAACTCTGCTTATGCTCACTCTTTGAGTACCTTCCATTCAACCCTTCACCTATCCAATAACCATTCATTTTGGAGCTCCAGGCTGGTTGTGGCATTTCCCATCATCTCTCCCTACTCTTCCCATCCTTTTTAATTTTGATTTTTGTCTCTACTATACACTTGGCCCCTTAATAGCAAATTTACTGAGTTTCATTTGTGTCCAACAATACACTCCCATGTATTTTAGGGAATTTGTTTCTGGATGTTTTATTTTCTCAATCATGTCATCTTTTGAGAGGTCAGCAAAGATATCTATCACTTCCTCACATCTCTTAGTGAGTATTGATTTCTCATCTAGCAAGTGTTCAAGAAATATTATTTGTAAGAATGAAACTGTCTATACTAGGAGGAAATAAACAGATAGCAAACAAGGTGGTGAGAGATACACTTTAGAATTAGTTCATTTGAAGAGGAGTGTGAGTTTATGCTGTCAGGTGAGTCCAACTCTGGGGTGGGGTGGGGTGGAGCACAGATGAGATAGACCAGGCCTGACTGTGCCTAAGTAATTATATGTCATGCTAGATGGTATAAGGCTTTGGGTGTGGAATGCTGTGGGTGAGGCCAATGATTTTAGGAGCAAAATAAGATCTGGGAAGTGTAATGGAGTTTTAGAGATAATTTGTGCTGTGGAGGACAACTACATTAAAAATAGGCTGGGCATTATAATAATTTTGATTACCTCATTCTTTATAAGAGTCATATGCTCCTTGGAAGACCTGTTGAATATACCTACCTCATAAACTGAGTCTTTGACTTTTACCTTTGGAAGGGACTTTGATAGGTCACACTAAACTTCTTTCTAGATGACAGTGGCCTCCCGATATTTACCTCTTATAATCACCGTCTTAACTGTGGGAGAGACTTAGAATGGAAATAGTCTCGGCGGGGGGGACCTACACACAAAGCATAAAATATACCCAAATAAAATAAATGCAGGCGTACCTTGTTTTCTTGTGCTTCTCTTTATTGCACTTCACAGGTACTGCATTTTTTACAAATTAAGGGTTTGTGGCAACCCTGCATTAAGCAAGTTTATTGGCATCATTTTTCCAACAGCATTGCTCACTTCATGTCTCTGTATCACATTCTGGTAATTCTTGCAATATTTCAAAGTTTTATATTATTATCAAATTTATTATGGTGATCTGTGATCAATGATCTTCGATGTTACTATTATAATTGTTTTGGGGCACCATGAACCATGTTCATATAAGATGGTGAATATAATCAATAGATGTGTGTGTTCCGACCGATAGGTGGTTTCCCTATCTTTCTCCCTCTTCTCAGGCCTCCCTATTCCCCGAGATGCAACAATATGGAAATTAGGCCAATTAATAACCCTAAGATGATTTCTAAGTATTCAAGTGAAAAGGAAGAAGGAAGAGTCACACATCTCTCACTTCAAATCAAATGCTAGAAATGATTAAGCTTAGTGAGGGAGACATGTCGAGGGCCAAGACAGGTTGAAAGCTAGGCCTCTTGCACCAGTTAACTGCGTTGTGAATGCAAAGGAAAAGTTCTTGAATGAAATTAAAAGTGCTACCCCAGTGAGCACACGAATAAGAAAGCAAAACAGCCTTATTGCTGATATGGAGAAAGCCTGAGTGGTTTGAATGGATCAAATCAGACACAGCATTCCCTTAAGCCAAAGCCCAATCCAGAACAAGGCCCTGACTCTCTTCAATTCTGTGAAAGCTGAGAAAGGTGAAGAAGCTGCAGAAGAAAAGTCTGAAACTAGCAGAGGTTGGTTCATGAGGTTTCAGAGAAGAAGCCATTTCTAGAATATGAAAGGGCAAGGTGAAGCAGCAAGTGCTGAAGTAGAAGCTGCAGAAGACCTAGCCAAGATCATTCATGAAGGCAGCTACACTAAACAACAGATTTTCAATGTAGATGAAACAACCATCTATTGGACGATTTCATCTAGGACTTCCATAGCTAGAGAAGAGAAGTTAATGCCTGGCTCCAAGACAGGCTGACCCTCTTGTTAGGGGCTAATGAAGATGATGACTTTAAGTTGAAGGCAATACTCATTTACCATTGAGAATGATGCTAAATCTATTCAGCCTGTGCTCCATAAATAGAAAAACAAAGCCTGGATGACGACCCATTTGTTTACAACAGGGTTTACTGAATATTTTAAGCCCACTATTGAGATGCACTGCTCAGGAAAAAAAAAAAAAAAAGTTTATTTTGAAAATATTACTGCTCACAGACAATGCATCTGGTCACCTGTAAGATCTGATGGAAATGGGTGAGATTAACATTGTTTTCATGGTTCCTAACACAAAATCCATTCTGTAGGATCTAGGAGTAATTTTGAGTTTCCAGTCTTATTATTTAAGAAATATATTTTGCAGCTATAGCTGTTGCAGGTAGTGATTGCTCCGCTGGATCTGGGCAAAGTAAATTGAAAACTTTCTGGAAAGAATTCATCATTTTAGATGCCATTAAGAACATTCATGATTCATGGAAGGAGATCAAAATATCAACATTAACAGGAGTTTGGAAGTTGATTCTAACCCTCATGGAGGACGTTGAGGGGTTCAAGGCTTCAGTGAAGGAGGTGACTGCAGATGTGGTGGAAACAGCAAGAGAGCTAGAATGAGATGTGGAGCGTGAAGATGGGACCGAATGGCTGCAATCTCATGATAAAACTTCACCAGATGAGATGCTGCTTCTTACGGATGAGCAAAGAAACTTGCGGAGACGGAATCTACGCTCGGTGATGATGCTGTAAAGATTATTGAAATGACAACAGAAGATTTAGAATATGACACATGCTTCATTGATAAAGCAGGGGCAGGTTTTGAGAGGACTGACTCCAATTATGGAAAAAAGTTCTACTGTGGGTAAAATGCTATCAAAAGTATCTCAAGCTACATGGCAATTTTTCATGAAAGGAAGAGTCAAATGATGTGGTAGATTTCATTATCGTCTTACTTTAAGAAATTGCCACAGACACCCCAAACTTCAGCAACCACAACCCTGATCAGTTAGCAGCCGTCAACATCTAAGACCTTCCAAGACCGTCCACCGGCAAAAAGATTATGACTTGCTGAAAGCTAAGAAAATGGTTAGCATTTTTTAACAATAAAGAATTTTTCAGTTAAGGTATGCACATTGTTTTTAGACATACTGCTATTACACACTTAATAGACTATAGTGTAAACATACTTTTTTATGTACTAGGAAACCAAAAAAGTTCATTTCACTTGCTTTATTGCAGTGGTCTGGAACCCAACCCACAATATCTCTCATATACGCCTGTAAAATTAAAAGCTAACTGTACCAAGTCAGTTGACTGACTTGTATCAAAAGAAACGCTAAGTTAAATTGCCATAACAGCCCACAAATTTTAGCTACTGCAAATGAAACATTGGTATTCCGATAAAGAAAATTGGAACACTTTTCATTTCCATAATAAGAATTCTGACAATTACAGAGAGAATTATTTAGTTATGAAGAGATCTTTCTTTTATCTTAAAAAAGTGATCTGAGGAACGTGTATTATCACAGAGACTGGGGCTTCTTAGATTTTCCATAAATGTTAAGCAAATTATAAATAAAGTCACTTCAATATTTTACTAGCCAGATGAACTCTGTAGCTTACCATTGAATCACCGTTGACTTTTTATGGCCAACTAATGGCTCATGGGGCTGCTACGAGCCCATTACTAAAAGGAGATATTGACCTAAAATGTACCACTTGTGCACCTTGGTCAAAAATATTTGAAAACCACTGACAAGGACTCTTGTTTCAACTAAGAAAGAGAGAGATAGGGTTTGGGAGTGGAGAGAGAGAGGGAGATTCTGATTCAAAATTTTGGGGACCCAGGGATCTACAGTTTTAATAAAGTGATTCTGATGCAGATGGCCCGAGGACTACATTTTAAGAAACACTGATCAAATTTACAGTAGTTACCGATAAAGCTGGAATTTCTGAGTCACAATTACCTGGGATATTTTAGAGAAATAATCCTGCCTAAACTTGATTTACATAAACACACAGCAGGTGTTTAGGTTTATTTTCTCATTGCTTTGCTGCCAGAATCTGTTATTTGTGCTGCCTTGGTTTCAGTATACTTGGGAACCTTGTTTTGTTTTGTTTTGTTTTGTTTCCCCAGATTAAGAAACCTGAATATCACCTTGGCTAGTCCTTTCTGAAGGCTTCTCTGACTATATTTGCATTTAGTTTAAACAAGAAAGTTAAGAAACTCAGAAGCAAACTTTCTTTAAGAGCTAATATAGTTCACCTTTCAATTCAACACAGTTGTACCTTCTAAATGAGCTCTAGCAGGGAATTCTTTTGAGTATTTCTAATAATGTGGATCTGATAACTTTAAAAGGTAGATGATTCTATATTTAGATAACCTGAATTATCCTAATGAGGAGCATGTGTTATTTCTTCCCAGGACTTCATCTACCAAACTACAGGACCACTGACCTTACAGCTAGAAGTGTCATTTGTGTTTGAATCTACTCTACACTTTACATATGAGGAACCTGAAGCTTAGGGAGATGAAGTGACTTTCACTGCTTCACAGAACAGCATCTGAAAACCTGAACTTTTAGTACTTTCTACTACAATGACACCCTTTTATATAGTGCTCTGTAGCTATAGAAAATATACTAAATCCCTCTCTCACTTGGCAAATCTAGTTAATAGTTAGCAATACGTTTTTGTAAACCAGTATTGATTGCCTGGGATACTTCGAAGTAGTAAAGAAAACAATGCTTTTTCCTCGTCCTCTGAAAAGTAATAGGAGGAAAAAAAAAATGTCTGGTATTTAAAAGGTATCATTCAACTCATACGAAGTGTTATTTGTGCCAGGAAAAAAGCAAAACTACCACTTCGTCACACTTCTGTGCTGTGTAATTTACAATAAAATGCCTGGAGCGTAATAAGTCTATTTCAAAATTGTTATTAATAAAACCCTATTTATACAGCACTAACTATGTGTCAGGTCCTGCATGAAGGACATGTGTGCAACGCAGAAGGAGGTACAGCACAAGGGGCTTAGACTCCGGTCTGGCCACCCGGGTGAAAATATTGGACAGGTGAATGAGGCAAAGTGAAGAACTCTAAGCCTCCATTTCCTTCAGTGTAAAAAGAAGACAATACCATTGTTGTGATGACTCAGTTAATTAACATAATTCAGAGCGCAAAGTCTAGGAACAGAGGAGGTGATTGATAATCAGTAGTTATCTCTTTAATTTGTGCAAGAACTACCTGTGGAAAGAGAGGCTCAGGATGCTCATTTCAGTGTCTAACGACACTCAGCTTCAAAGCACAGAAGATGAGATAGGAACATGAGTCTGTTCGAGTCTAATGACTATAATTTTTAATCACTATTGGCATTTAAAGCTGGAGAACAAAAACTTTGAATTTTGTTCCATGAGATACATGAAAATCACATATTTCAGTTTTTAGCTGCAGGTATTTCTTCTTTTTGTCTCTGTCTCCCCTCTCTTACTCTAACTTTCTCTCTTCTCCCATCTTTCTTCCCAAGCAGTCTTGGATCTTGGAGACCTAAAAGTCACATATGCTCTTAAAAGCGAGGCTTAGGAAATGGCTTGCAAGTTTGGACGGGCTTCTCTATCGCTCCATTTTTCAATGTGTCCGTCTGTACTGAAGACTCGAGGTATGGCCCCCACACCGTTTCCTTTGGGCTTGTCAACATATTTCCTAAATTTCTTTTCCAAAGCATCCTTCAGTTCCTGGAGGATTCACAGTATAGGAATTGACAGTCCTCTGGGTAACGTCTGAGGAAAAAAGTGAAACAAAACCAAACTTCTTTCTTATCTAGGAATTTGCCACGTAGGTGCCACCTAGAGCTTCAAGGAAAAAAGCATGAACGGCATGTCTGAAAGTGTCCAGGGGCTCTTTATGCGCTGTATCGGGGCAACATTCAAAATATTTAACAAACTGGTAAAGCGAGGGCATGGGGCATTCAGAATGGACACTGGCCGTAAATAACCAGCAAGTCTATGCTCTGCATTCTGACCTAAAACAGGCCTGTCTGTGGGGCTGAAATGACTCTTTGTTCCTGGCACAGTGCTTTAAACAAAACAGGCTCTCAGTAAATATTCTCTGACCGAGATGCATACCAAATGTTGTAAAGAGAAGGAGAGATTATCATTTTATGCAGGATCCTAGAGCAGTTACATAAGTTTGTGGGAAGAGATAATATTTGTGGACATTAATGTATGAATAGGAATTGTCCAGAAAGAAACAAAGAGAAACACTGTAACAGGGCAAAGGAAACACAGAGCACATGCAGGCTTGAGAAACTTGGAGTTGTCTTGTGTCACTGTAGACTATTACAGCCATTTTCAGTTTTACCACATTTAATGAGAATTATTTTAACCCAGGTGACATCCTTGTTCACACAGAGATATAAACATTAATAATTGTTAGGCAATTCTTTATTAAAGCTCAATTGAAAATAACTGGTGAGTGAACTTAACTATCCTTTTGAAATCCCTGATTAAAAAAAAATAATGATTCTTTGTGGAAAAAAGTATTCATAAGTATGTGAAGAGAAGATTCAGGATGAGAAGCATGGGGCATATGGGCATATGGGTTATTTTAGTAGATTAAAGTAGGAAAGAGGCAAAAAGATTATGCTCATATGTTCCCCCATCAAAAAGTCTCCAAACCCATCACTTTTTTACTCTGCTATAATATCCTTTCTATTCATTTATGATCACCTTTTTTTCATATTAACAATTTTTGTGTTCTTCTTCCCACTGAGTCCTGAATTTGCACAGGACGAGGTCTCTGTATATATATATATTTTTTTCTTGGAGGCTAAATGATACTTGGAACCCAGGGTCCACACAAAAAATATTTGCAAAACAAAGTCAAAGAGGAACAGTGAAGACTATATAGAGAATAGCGTTTTCTGTCTCTTATATTTGGCTTATAAGGCATATTTTTAATAAAATCAAGGAAATGCATCTATTTCATGAATGTATATTGGGACCTTTTAGGACCTTCTAAGGGTTAGAATGGGTTGTGAATGAAGGAGACAGAGTCTCTTTACCCCCAAGATTCTCAATCTAGTGCAAAAGTCAGACACACAAACCAAAGCCCATCTGAGCTGTGATCTGGGCTTTGCAGGAAGTATGTATAAAATACAGCTGTGCAGTTCACTTTAATGGATTCCAGGACAAAAGTCTGCAACAATGGGCTTTCAGTGGGGAGAGTCCTATAGATTGGACACTAAAGGTTTAAACTCAGAGGGTACTGATGCCTCATTTCTTAAATTCTTTGATTCTTGGGCTTGGGAAATGCTACTCAAGACATTTGGTTCTGAAGGCTAACATTTATTAATGTACTTATTTTTAAAGTCATTCTTAAACTGTTCAGATAGAGACAGAGAGAGAGAGAGAGAGAGAGAGAGTGTGTGTGTGTGTGTGTGTATGAGAGAGAAGAAAATATAAGAATACTGCTGGATCTTATGAGTTTCTATAGGACTAACTGTTTTCTACAGTTGAAAGTATACTTTGGCTTATACAATTGTCTGTATTTTCTGCCAATCACAGTCTCTGTAGTTTTCTTGCAAAAGCATAAACTATAATTTTAAACACAGAGAAAACAAAGTCAGAAAGACATCATATGCAGACTGGCCATTGAAGAGAATAACATAAACTATAAGAATTGCTAGATTGTAAATGTGCAGGAAATTATATTTGGTCCAATTTTAGAAAATATCTATTGCCAGCTATTAGATTCTTTTATGATTAGTTTTGAAAGTACAGTCTGAAATTACAATTCAAACAAAACCAAAAAAGCAAGAGGCTAAAAATCAATTGTGTTTATGACTTAGATTTTTTTTTTTAATGTCAGTCATTGCTTTCTCTTCTTGCAATTCAACATCCTTCTTAGCCACAATCCTTACATGAATTTAAAACAGCTTTAAAATTATTATAATTTTTATGATAAATTGTTCCTACTTTAAATACCCACACTTTATTTAATTGGCTAATTTAAAAATATACAGCACATAGAAAAGTATCAAATTTAAAACTAGATGGGTTTTACAAGTCTTTAGCCCAATTCCATAACTTCACAATATGGACAATTGAGGGATAAAGAGATTGATAGATTGCCTAGGTTTATTTCCTAAGAAGGATTAAAATGGAGGTTCTCAGTGCCCTTAGTTCCCATTTTGGTGCTCTTCTTACTAAATTATATTCTCACAGGAATAATAGGATTTTGTCCTTGAGAGCAATTTTGATAACCTGGACTTTCATTTCAGCTTTAACAGTAATTTGATGCATGATCTCAGAGGACCTTTTGCTCCCTATTTGCAACATGGTCAAGTCTCAACATAGGGTACCTCCCCCTCTTTCTCAACTACTAATAATACGGAGGTTTGGGGAGAAAGTTGATGGAGATTCTATGTGTGATTTCTTCTAGTTTCTCGTGAAAGTTGGAGGCAAACAAAACAAAACAACAACACAAAAATAAAACCCTGCCTACTCAATCCATAATCCATATCCCACTCCCCTCAAAAAAACAAAAACAAAGGAAAGACCAAACCAAACTGAAATACTGTTTCTCTTCCTTTACTCTCCTATGGAAAGAGGCCTCCAAGTTCCCCTGCCCTTTGATTTGAGGGCTAACATTATAACAGTCATAAAACACTTTATGGATATGAAATCCTGTCACAAAAACAATGACAACTATCCCCAATGAGTAACTAGGGCACTCAAAAGAGTGCATTTTTGTCCTAATCACCATTATAAAAGGGGAAGGATGTAACATGCTTTTAATCCAGTAGAGATATTGAAGTATGTATGACTCAAAGTTCAAATGACCGAGGTGTAACTTCAATAAAAATTCTGACAGTGTAATTCTGGCTCTGCAATAATATATGCTGATTGAGAACAGTGCTTTACAATTATTTAGAAAGTATCTTCCAAGCTCTGACATCTAGCCAGCAGCAGTCAGGGATCTGTGATGAAAATCCTTTGATTAAAACAACTCTTGCTTTGGAAAGTCTGATGAGTTATAATGTTGATGGTCAGAAACCATGTACACATTTAACACAGACAGGTTATCCACCTAAATCATCTGTGTGCACTGAAAATTAATTGTCTTGAAAGAGTCCAGGGGAAAAAAATGCATTTTCACTCCATACAAATACTTTCGGATGAAAACGGTCATCCTGTCTGGATATTGCTTGAAGATCATCCATAATAATTTGGCTGTGGCTGCTTCTGAACTTAGGATAAAATTACTTTTTTTTTTTTTTTAACATTTTCTTCTTGAAGTTCCACAAAACTTCAAAGATTATTTTGTTTTTGATGGAAGGATACAGATGAAAGAACACAAAAGGACAAAATATTTAACAGGACTATCTCCAGCGGGCAAGTTTTGCACTTTCTTTTCTTTAATTTCTTTCAGTGTTGGTGTAGAATGAGGAAGAAATCTACTCTGCGTAGGATGATTCGACAGCGTGAGGTAACATCGTTCAGGAGGGATAAATGCTTAGAATTTTGAAGATCTTTGGTTTTGCATGATTGGGGAAAGGTGATTTGATATCTTATGTGATCTATAGAGGTAATAGTTTCAGGACAAAGGAGAAGATTGATAAAATACTCTAGCCAAACATATTTAAAATAAAATTATTTTGATAAGAGTAATTCATTGCACTTTGAAAAGGCTAGAAACATTAACTTTCATGTTTTTTCCCCAAAACTAGTCATTAATTTTAAAGATGTCATCTTATATAATTAGAATTATGGAAATACAGATTACTGAATTAATTCACATACCTGCATGCTTCGGATGATCTAAATTACTTACTTGTTTCCCAACGTGAGTCAGGATCATCAAACATAAATTTACATTGCAGAGAGTACCTATTGTATTTTATTATTCCACATATACTCATATTTAATTAAAATAGAAATGTATGTACCTTGTAGATCACCTACTAACTATACCACACAAGTATTGCAAATTGTATTAGAATACCAACCAAGAGAAACAAAGAGTTGTTGAATTTAAAATAACTGAATATACGCTAATTAACATATTTCTTATGGATTCTAGAGAATACCTCAAGTCCTTTGTGTGAAAAGGCATAGCATAAATATGAATTAAAAATAAGCACTCAAGCAAAACTTAAAGCAGTAACTCTGAATATCTCTCACTTTCTCCGAAAGGGAATTTTAGGCAATGGGATGGAAAGTGCCCCTTTCCTTTCCATCGGTGGGAATCGCATTAAGAAACGAAACAAAACAAAGCCTTGGCAGCAGTTCATTTAAAATGTGGAAGAGGGAAAGGCCTTCCAAGTTGCTGCCTGAATTGTGTAAGGAAGTAGATGCAGGTAGAACAACGCTACTTTAGTCTGTGATAGTCTGGGGCTCCTAGTACTACCTCTTTTGTTGTCCAAAGCTCTGAAACTGCATGTCTTCTGCTGTTATTTCTGCCTTCCCCAGAGAGGTAAGGAAAAAAAAAAAAGTACATTTGAGGTTCTTCTATGCAAAGATATGAAAAATGAAATGCAGTAAGTCCCTAAATAAATATAACTATTGCCACTGAAGAAGCTTAATACGCTCTGTCATTTCCCCTATGGCCAAACTAAAGCTGTGAATGAGATGTTCCCCAGAGAAAATGAACTCTGAAGTGCAGGGTAGACTGTGTTACACCGTTATTCGGAGAAGATAATGTGCAGATGATTTAATGTTAGTTGAAAATGGAATATTTCTTACAAAACCAAAATACAGGCATTTCCTGAAGACCCATCAAGGGAGCAAGAGAAGACATATGTGTTTGAGATGGAGAGGTAATATGTTTGTGTCTAATATATTTCCAAAATTGTCCTGGAGTGGTTCATCCATGTGAAAATATGGCCCCTCTCTTACTGTCACAATCCATAAGACTCCGAGTGATCTTCTGAATTAAGTCTGGTTTGAAGAGTTAAGAAAGGTTTTCACTCATGTCAAAATTTCCCTAGGCCTAAAAAATTACTTTGGAAATGAGAAGAAGGGGTAACTTGCTTGGTTGTGCTGTTTCTTCTCTTACTCTTTTCTGACATTCCAGTCAGATTTGGCAAGTATCATAAATTCTAAAATGCACTGTCTATACCATTTTACCATCTATGAGCTGTGAAAAACGCAGGACTATCCAGACACTCCATTTGTAAGAAATAGGAAAAAAAAAAAGGAGAAAAATAATATAAGCTATCAATAGGGTGACTCCTATGAATTCAATCTAGCACATAGTACAGATTGGGCATAAAGGAAGTACTTTGTACTATTATTCATTGTTAGATGAAATAATTTACCACTGTTTCTGTAAAGGCATATCATATTGTAACAGTGCAAATGTATTATTTGGTCTTAAACAATTACCAAGAACTGGGAAAACATCTTCACAATTTAGGGGTCTCAAATATTGGTAGGTAGCCTATATACGAAAAGCAACAAAATGATATTCTCCAGGAAAAGAAACTCAGCAAAGTTAGAAAGGAACAGGAAATCTCCAATGAATTTTCAGCCTCAAAGCATATGCTTAGTCAACATATGGCACGATATTTTATACTCTGAAGCCTTATTTTTGATTGACCAGATTTACACCAAAAGCCAGAGGAATCTGTTAGTCAGCCCCTATCAGATCTTCTTGATTTTAGCTACCATTAGCCAAGGTTTGAGTTTCATAGGATGGTTTCAATAGTGGAACAATGGCTTACCTCTTCTCTGTTTCTCACCCTGACAACAGCTGTAATATAAGTGTAACCACTTCCCATGATTGGTAAATACCAGAAATGTAAGTGGTAAGAGGACCTTGTTAATTAGAATACTGACAATAATACAACTTGGTCTGCAGGCTTATGACCTGCATGGTGGAAGACCAGCTGAGCTGTTGTCTCTGCAGCAGAAATAATACACAAGTGGAACAGCTACTGAGAGAAGTACTAATACGAAGTCAAGACTCTCAATGCAATCTCAAGACTCGTACTCTCACTTAATACAGAATGACTTAACTGACCACCTTTCTACCTCCGTTGGAAACATACATACATGAGTGCATGGACATGTGCATGCACATACACACACATATACATCTTATAGATTTCTAAGGACCTGAAGGCTAATAATTTAAGAAAGCAATGACTTAGGCTGTACAGCGTGTAAAGGTCTAGCTGATGTCCCCTGGCACGCATCTCTGGTGTTATAATCCACCCAGTGCCAGAAATTTCCCCATCATTTTGCCATACTTAGTCAAATTCTATCAATTAGAGAGACCTCTGTTTACTAAACATTTGTTTAAACTGCAGATATCCCTATTACAGGATAATAAGAGTCTTTCACATATAAGAAGGAATTCAGCTCAAATAATTTGTTTCCTCCAGGATCAACTCGAGTTGTTTAAAAATCAATGTGCATTTTTTTCCAACTGAATTCTGTTGTTCCTGGCACCAGATAAATGTGAGGTTTATCTGACTGAGGAAAGGAAGAAGCAGATTACCAACCCTGGAAAACAGATTACTTTGTGGGTACAGAAGTGAGTGAGGGAGATTAGGTAGGTCAGAGAAAATGCTTTAAGGCCATTGAGACAAATTTTGAAACAACACCCTCTGGGCATGTTCTATTTGACCAAAGTAGCACCAGACATATATATATATATATATATATATATATATATATCCGCTAGGACAGGTGAGTTGGTTTAGTTCTTTTTTGCAGCAGAAAGATGGCAGTAAAAACAATGAGATGGTATCGGGTAAGGAGACCAATAGATAAGCCTTATAGAGGCACAGTACATATCAGTATTAGTTGACAACACTCCTAGGTGGTGAACAATCACCACGATTACATTTTCAAATACGAACAATATGCTGGGGGAAAAAAAAGGGCTATGCTTTTGGTAGACTTAGATATGTTTCAATCATAATGAAACTATGGCTAGTTGTCAAGATTTTACATTTTTATAAGCCACTTTAAATCATTTTTTGAATAAGATAGAATATAAATGAAAACACATTAATTTAAAAGTGTTATTAAGAATATAGTAAATATTTTATAACTGGTCCCATAAAAGACCTAATAAGTGACTATTCATTTGGCAAGAGAAGATCTGCTGAAAGATAAAACAGTCCACCTAGAAGACCTATAGACCCATATATTTTCATTTCAATGTCAAATCATAACTATGCCTTCTTTTTTCTTAATTCCTATATTTTAGTCACCTCTTTAATGGAATCAACTCTAATTTTAAAAATTCTATATTTAAAAAGGGAGCTCAGTTTACTCATATTAATACATTTTATACTTAAATTTTATTTCCCTTTTCCTCAACTCAATAATTTTCAGTTTTATTTATAGTCTGTGATTTTCTCACTTTATACTGTATAAAATCATGTGATTATAACTGAGCCCCCCACCTTTAGCAGCCAAAGTTGATTTGCATCCATAACATCCAGTAAATCCAAGGACAGAAAATGAGATGAAAGAAAGATAAATGACATTATAATTAACTGCTATCAGAGAATTAACATTTCTCATCTAATTTCAGTCTCATGTTTACATTTTTTCTATTTACCCATATTTGAAAATTATTTGTAGCCAAACATTTTTTACACTTGATTCATTTTCTTTTATCCAGAAATAAGCAATTGCATGTGTAAGGATTGTTCCTGTAACATTTCGCATGAAATTTACCCTGTAATTTCTTTATCAGATCTCTTCTGTAACCATTGTGTAAGAGTTCTCTAGAAGATTATCCAAAAAAGGTGACCATGACAAAGGGGTTCCACCTATCATTAGCAGTAGGAAGTAATATTATAAGGCAGCGTTTGCTTATTCATAAACTGCCTGGCTTACAAGTGTGAACAGTGCCTTGTTACATGACCTAGCCAGAGCCAATTCTCCTTTTCCAATTCATTCCTAAAAGCATTTCTCTAAGCCATCTACATAGAGATTCATGTTTTAATTGGAAAATATTCTATTATATACATTTTCTATGCCCTCTCTACTTGGATGCAGCATCTTCCAATTGCATTGGGGGATTGACCCTTTTATATGTCAGTAGGAAATCAGTAGGAAATATATCCCTCCCTCCTTTCATTTTTCCCTCTCTCCCTTCCTCTCTTTCCCCTTCTTTCCCTCCCTCCCTTCCTCTCTCCCTTTCTATTTCAAGCCATCTGTATAATGCCCACATTAACTATTGGGAACTTAATGTATGTTGCTATGTTATCATTTTATAGGCAAGAGAATAGAACATGGAGTGGTTAGACTGTCTATCAAAATTTAATAGATAACAATTCAATGCAAATGTTTTACTCTGCCAGCCAATTACTCATTGATTAAGTCTATGTCAGGATGCCTGGGTGGCTCAGTTGGTTAAGCGTCTGCCTTCGGCTAAGGTCATGATCCCAGAGTCCTGGAATCAAGCCCTGCATCGGGCTCCTTGCTCGACAGGGAGCCTGCTTCTCCCTCTCCCTCCTGCTCCCCCTGCTTGTGCTGGCGTGCAATAAATAAACAAATAAATAAAATATTTTTTAAAAAGTCTATGTCTCCTTTCACTTAGGATTTGTGCTAAATAAAAATGGAAGCTCTCAATTATTTATTCAAAGTAAAATAGATAAATAAATAACCACTTACTAAAATAGATGGAGGTACACATTTTTAGCACCATAAACTATTTCAGGTAAAAAAACAACTTTCATTTGCAGCTTAAGTGTCTAAGAATTTTGTTGTCAACAAAGTAAATCCTTAGGTGCCAGGCTTCTAGGCATTAGAGTAACCCACAAACACTTGAATATTGATTTAATGCCATCAGACTTCTGGAAGAATAAATAATATATACACTTTCCTTATAAATACAATATTCATACAACTACAGGACACAAGCTTTCATATAAAATATAACTATGACAAAGTAAATTCCATAACACTTAAAGTAATTTATGTTTTTTTTTTCTTTTCCCAAAAACGCTCAGGCAATGAGCAGTTACAATGTTTATTCTACTTTTTTTTTTAAATGTAACTCATGCAATAAGACAAAATAATTTATATCTCTGACATTTGGACTGTATGAAAGCCCTGAAAATAGTTCATCATTTTAATTACTAATGGTGCTGTATATATCACACATTTCCTTAGAGAAAACCACTTTGAAATCTCACAGTTATTTATAATAAATCCTTGGCATAAAAAAAAAAAAGAAGTCCATATTACTAAAATGCTCCTTTTAGTGCCCCTCAGTTTATGAGTAAAATTCAAAAACACAGTCATCTTCATCACTGAATCTCATAAACAAACTGCAATTTGAGGTAAAAGCAAAATGTATACTAACGCATCAAGGCCATTCCTGAATGAAAGACATCTTTGGAAAATGTTAGTGATATTTACACCACATTAAAGATGATTCATTGCTTTCTTAAACTTCCTGAACCATCTAATTTTACCAATCTAGTACTTTGAGCCTCATACTCTTGAAACAATAAGCAGGCTTTTTTACCCCTTAAAAAACCCAACAAACATTTAAATAATTGATATTTTTTTGAAGTAGTGTTCACTCTTAAGGGTTACATTAAAGTGAAATGGCCAGCATACATAACTATGTTTGGAAAAATATATTATTACATACCTATTAAAATATGTTCATGGTTTATCTGTTCATCATACTTTTTCTTTCTTAAAAAATGTATTCTTAAATTGGTTATGAGATAATTATTCTTTTGCCAGTCATTATTTTAATAATAGTAATGATTTATTATATAGAAGTATTGGTATACTTTTTCTTGATTAAAAGAGATAAATATCATAATTCTCTCTTAAAAAAACAGACAAAAATGCTATATTCTTTAAAAGTACTATGATATCCCATGATCACTTATTCAGTTGTAAACTATTTCACTTCCAGATTGAACACATTTATTTTGTTAAAATATTACTAGAACTTTAAAGTGCTTGGCCAAAATTACATGAAAAACTTTTTTTCCGCATGACTTATAACAAATTCTTCTGAAAACTGAAAGAGGCTTGTTAGATGGAATATGACTCAGCCATAAAAAAAGAATGGGATCTTGCCATTTGCAACCACTTGGACAGAGCTAGAGAGTATTATGCTGAGCAAAATAAGTCAGAGAAATAGAAATACCATATGATTTCACTCATCTGTAGAACTGAAGAAACAAAACAACTGAGCAAAGGGAAAAAAGAGAGAGAGAGGCAAACCAAGAAACAGACTCTTAACTCTAGAGAGCAAACTGACAGTTATCAGAGGGGAGGTCGGTGGCAGGATGGGTGAAATCAGGGATGGGGATTAAGGAGCACATTTGTGATGAGCTCTGGGTGTTGTATGGAAGTGTTGAATCACTATGCCATACACCTGAAACTAATATCGCACTGTATCTTAACCAACTGGGATTTAAATAAAAACTTAAAAAAAAGAGGCTTATTAAAAGGAGACTTTTGTTACATAAAATACACTTCACTTTCTAAATTTTCATTATTCTTTAAATCCAAAATAATGAATTGTTGTTTTAAATATCCATGGTTGTATTTATTTTGTGATATATAGTATATTGATGTCACTATTAAGGCAAACTGGAAGGTCATAAATAGATTCTATGTTTTTTATATGTATTCAATATGTTGTTATGTTTACATAACTCTCACATATTCATGACATATATTCTGGAAACTTAAAAAAAAGAGCCTATCTGCCCAGTGAACCATAGAGCCATCGAAGAAGGATCCTTGGGCAGGTCTGGCAGCGTACTAGAAATTTCCTTTCTCCTTCACTCAGGATTCATTTCATGCACATGTAGTTTGTTCTGCTGAATTTTAACCTACCTCCTCCTCTCCTTATTTTCTCATAAAAATACCTTCTACCTATCACAGTTCAGCATATGTTTTCAGTATCTGAGGCATGACCACAATTTTCTTAAGTCCAAGTGTTGGAAAACATAACCAAATGATTTGATTCTTGCTTCTTTTCTCACTCCTGCTGAAGCCAAAAATATTTGGATATTCTCCCCTAACCTAATGCAATCCAGCAGAGTTTGCAGTAAAGCAAATTAGTGTGTTAGCTGAAAGTTACTTTTCTGTTGATTTCCACGATAAAATTAGAACTTCAGTCTCTTGGAAGAAAATGTCTTATGATATACTGAAAGATACTTACTATGCAAAACCTGTTTAATCCGCATATTTAAAGACATAATGTAAGCCTTTTTGATAACTAGTTCAGAAATAAGGAGAAAAGTCACTGATAGTATGGTGATTTATTGGGGAAAAAAAAACTTTAAAATAAACCATCTAAAACATCTTTGTAAAGCCATCAGCTCTCCCAATCTCATTTTTTTTTCTCATTTATAAATAAATCAGTAAAACTATTATATTTTCAAATATCTCACAAAATTGGAGCAATTTCAAATTTAGATCTACATTTTTTATTGTTTAACAAATATTTGTCTGCATTTTCTTCATTACTTGAACACATTGGTTTTTCATGGTGCTATGCTCAACAAAGATCACAAAGAATTAAAATCCTGAGCAATATGCATACAGTGTCTAAGGATATTTTCCCCCCTGTCAATTAGCTAATATCCTATTACAACCAGCTAATGTGCCTGTGTTAACAATTCTTTTTATAATCAGATGTTCTATTTATTTAATGGATGCCTGTTGTCCTGATTAGAGTGGACAGGCAAGCTTAAATATGATAGTTGAGTCTGGTTAATGCTTATGATTGGAAATCTTTGGTAACTTGCTCTGCTTTATTGACTATAAACTCTGGGGAGGTTGCATACTGTGGTGTCTCCAGTCACAAAATAGAGGTGATAAGATCATATTATGCAGCTCCTGACTTTAAGTTGGAGTATATTTTTGACTGGTTCCACTTCTGGTAAAAGTTGTTAGTCGATTACAAAGAATGTTTGTCATGTCAAGCTTTACAAAAGGATGCCAACTTCCATTCCCCTCCAGGGACACAGCAGGCTACACTACCTAGTGTTTTTCTGTTTCTTATAAATAAAATTGTGTGTTTGCTTTCCTATTTCATCCTGCTGATTCAAGATAAGTAGTGCATCTAAGGACACAAAAGAAAGTGTCAACTCACCAAGATCTATACTTTTAAGCAAGCTACTGCAATAAATTTGGTTACCTCCATACTGGGATTCAGGAAATCTGGATCACAGCTCTCTCACTGACTGAATGACCTTGAAAAGTTACTTATTTTTTCCTAACTGGATTTCAAAATGAGGAATTTTCATAATGTCTTCCAGATAAAATAATTTATGATTCTATGTGAATGCTTTATGTTCCACACCTTAATAAATTGAAAACAATGAATCATTAAGTTACTTGAGCAAGTTGTCTTTATTACAATTTTTATTATAGTCAGTAACATTGCAATAGAAAAATAGCATTCACAATGAGGACAGAAGGTAGAGTCTCCGGATACAAAAGAAGAGATGGCTCCACAAATAAAAATTAGGGACTTTCTCTCCAGAACAGTAGCACTGGTCAGATGAAAGCACTTTTCTAGAACGCTGCAGGCACTGGCTATAACAATCACAATGACTTGTACTGAAAATTCTCAATCACCAATTCCAATGAAATCTTTTGAGACTTATGTTACCAAATTCCAGTACAAAATTATCACTATTATTATGTCTGATGATTATCATGTAATCACAGACCGTTAGCATTGGAATTCATTTTGTCTAACTTGCTATCTTACGAATGAATTTCTTTAATAATGGTTTTGAGAAGTTAATCATGCAACATAAGTTTCAACATCCTTTGTGATACAGATTTCAGAACACAGACTATTCTATGGAGTGGATTTTATTATTTCTTAAGGTACAAATTTCATCCTTATATGGAAGCAATTTTCTCCCATTTAAGCCTACTGGCATTCCTTTTGCCCCCAAGAATCTTAAAGATTGAGTTCAATCCTTTGTCTCTCTTTTGCATTAAAGTCCTTCAATTACTTCAAGTGGTGGTCCTCTCTTCAACCTGTCTTCCTTAGAGCACCAAACACTTTTCTTAGATTCACCTATTTTTAAAAGCACAATTCTCAGTATCCTTCTCAAGAGAAAGCTCCAGAAAGAAAAAAAAAAATTAGCACATGGTATCTCCAAAGATTACATCCCTGATCTAACTTGGTCTTTGGTGAGCATACTATATCTTGGGGAGGTGAAATATAGTTTTATTGGCAAATCTGGAACAAAACTCTAATTTCTAAAATTCCTTGTCTTCCATACTGTAGAAAGTTGGAAGTCACTTTAAAAACAAGCTAGTCAAATTCCTCATTTTAGTGAAGTACATGAGATCTTGAGAAGGTAAGTGATTATCCAAATATACTGCATTTCACTCTCCTCTTTCTAAAATACTAGAAGACAGAGTGAAAGATATTAAATTGGAAATGTTGCACATAGAATACATCTTTAATAGCAGTGATAGACAAAGCAGACAGAGATTTTCTGTTCTTGAGACTATTACTTCAGAATCTTCCATATAATCAAATAACCAAAGGATATTGCTTTGGGAATTGAATCTAAGAAAAGCAGAACGAGGGGCTTATATATTCATACAAATTACAAAGCAACACTTAGTATTAAAGAGAAAGAATTTATGTAGACACTGGAGCTTTTGAGAATATAAAGTCAAACATTATAATTACCATATGGAAAATGTTCATTAAGATTATATAGGTTCATATATGAAGCACATCTGAAAATGGAAATCTTGGGGAGGGTCAGGGAAAAGCCATGTGGCATAAAAAGTATCCTCTGCCATCAAATTAATTAAATTTCCAGGTTCTAGTAAAGGCCATATATTCTGTGTAGGCACTCACTAAAGTCAGATGTGCAGGGCCTCGGAGAGAGTGCTATTATAATCTACTCATAAATAGAACTCACCAAGGAACACTGACAGCAGTTTGGCATTAAGGAGCACTTTATATAAATGAAAAATTTACTTTGCAGTAACTTTTATTAGGGAAAGTCCATCTCTGACAGGGAATCCTTTATACATCTTTCAATCCTATTCTGTTCTACTTTGAGCTTTGTGTAACATACATGTTAGCATAGTCAGTAAGTTCAATAATTTTATTGAGAAAATAAAATAGTTTTTGTTTTGATTTTGTTTTGTTTGTCTTTTACTTCCACTGATCCACTGATATTATTGTCCACTTAAGGATTTTTTTTTTTTTTTTTAAGGTGCCCTTAAAAAAATGTGTTAGAATGATGAACGGGCTTTTCAGAAAAAGACCCATCTCAGGCATCAACCAAAATAAAATATGTATTCAATTAAAAATAAAAAGGTAAGACTGAAAATTCTTTTGCCTTCATTAAATGTTATTTTAAAAATATTAATTCATTTTTCTATCTTTTTTTCATCCATTTTTATACATAGTGGTATTATTTATTTTATTTTTATACCATACTATCCACTATCTAAACCATACCTTTATTAATGTAAAAATTCAGATCAAAGCCATATGCTGTTTTAAACTGCACCTCCCTTTTTTTCTCTGAAGGTATTCAAATGGATTTTCCAGGCTCTTCAAATTGACCAAATATGAGAATATAAGCTGTGGGAGCCCATCCTGAATTCCTTGTTCTATAAAAAAAAAGCATTTGCACTAAATGAATGATAAAGGATTTGCAACCAAGCAACATAGAACAATTAGAAGAACTAGGGCTTTCACCTAGAAAATAATATATAGAGAAACACTATATATGTAAACATTATGACGGAGGGACTGTCTGAATTTATGTCTTAGAAATACTTTCGTTTGGAAAAGGAATATAACTTATTATGTGTTTTCCCAAGGAGAAAACCCAGGATAAATGGATTCAAGTTACAGGAAGACAGATTTTGGCTCAATATAAGAAAAAGCTGAGAAGTTAAAGATATCCCAAAATAGAGTGAGCTACCTCTGGATTTTGTGTCACTGGAATTATTCAAGCAGAGATGAGTAATTCTTATAATGGCGTCAAGGGATGCATGCACAAACTAAGACTAGATCGGTTCCCTATAATCTCTCTTAAAATTCCATGACCAGTTCAGCAAACACTTATTCTATGTTCTAGACACTTCACATTAAAAAAAAAAAAAAAAGATAGGAACAATATTCACAGAGCTGATAGATTAATTAATTCTATGATTATCCTGATAGAGAGTATGGTGAGGAGGGCTATTCTGACTTGTATCCTAATAAGCCTTGACTCAATTGTATTCTCTAGGCACAACCCTTTTAGTTCTAAATACTCCAAGTTAATGCTGAAACCCTTATCTTGCTCTCAAAACCACTATTCCCCCAGAAAAAGTCCTAGAAATATACAGTGTTCCCAAATCAACGTATCTTAACTTGCCCTTTTTCTTTCCAGCACTTTTACTTCAAAGGATTTTCTAAGAATGAAGGAAACACACATTCATAAATAAAGTTCTTTTTCTATTCCTGCATTGATTTTGTTTTCCCTCCCAGTTTTATTTCATATTTTTTTAAAATCCTCTCAATGTCTGTGGTTTTCAATGATATGTTCCCTTCAATTTTTTATTGCTTTTCAATTTTTTTTTCATTTTTCCAGACTCCTGTGGTTGCTTTATTCTCAAAAACATTTTTTTTCCCTTCTTGATTAATCCCCTTAATCTCATCGATATTTTAATCTCCACTTTTTTCTTTCTTTTCTTTTCTGGTAAACTGATAACACTCTTACCTATATGGTATGTGTTTCTTTAATTTTCCTATAATATAGAAAAGAATTGCTCTGGTTACCTTTCCTCAAAATCTTAGAATGCATTGGTTGAATTTTCTTCTTTCCATATGAGATGCAAATATATCTATACTTCTTAACACTAGATTTGGTAAATTTTATAAAATTAAAATTAGCTTTTTTCTGCATTTGCAATTGTTTTATACCTACTTGGTTTTTAATTACAGGTCTCCAATTTGGGAGAAAATAATGAATTACTTTGCCTAATATATTTTACAGTGAATAATCTATGAAGCTAATAATGGTCAAGAGGCACACACCAAGTGGGATGAAAGCAGAGTAGAGGGAACTATGGATGAGGGGAAAGGCCCACATGCAGGTAAGGAAGATGAACGACTGACTGTTTTGTAAACATACACTCATTTGTCCAACATTTAGTGAGTAACAAACACTGTGGACATAGAAGAATTCATAGAAGATAAGATGAAATCATTGTCCTCTACTAAGTCAGAGTTGAATGTGACTTAGAGTCTCAGCTTTGCTTGGGAGAGAACAAGAAAAATTACAGAAGGCACATCCTACTTTAGTCAATTCTGCGTGATCATGGCCACATTAGATTTCTCCAAGCCTCATTCTTTTCTTCTTAGATATAGATGATGATCATAATGTCTAACTCTATGTTCCTTTGTGTAGATGAATTAAGAAAATGGAGATGAAACTCATTAACATGATGCCTGACACGCATTAAACTCTCAGCACAGGTCTGCTATTATTGTTGTGAGCTTTTGAAACTGACCTGGGGAAAGGGCCTTCCGGATGGAGAGACCCAGTTATGTGAAGGCCTGTGGGTGTGAAAGATAACACCATGTGCAGGAATGGGGTTATGGAGGACAACCAGTGATTTCAGAGCCTTATCAGAGAAGAGGCCATACATTCTTGAATGAAGATGAAATGGTTCAGCCTTCAATGGCTAAAGGTCATATTGGCAAAAATGCATGTAGATCAAAATGATTTGTTTTGTTTATTGAACAAACAAGTCTTCATTATGCTACCACTTTAAAGAATATAACAAATAATGCTGCCGCACACATACACACCTAAAGACACACTATTTTTTTTAAGACACAATTACTATTTTAAAGCATCTGCCAACAATTTTCCTAGCCCAAAGGTAGTGTTCTAGTCATATGTCTCAAAATCCTGAGAGAGTCACAAGGGTGTAATGCAGAACCTGACATATCCCCAAAACAAGCCCCTGCAGGAGCTGGAAGGACAAGTTCTTCTAGTGAAAAAGGAAATCAAGGAGGTGGGTGTTTCCCTGTGATGAATAAGTATGTTTTATAGGTTATGACTCTGCTGGAGTTTGAGCCCTGAGGGAACCTAGCTCCTTTCAAAATACAGCAGCCTGAACAGAGATATGTTGGGACTGCTTCAAATGCCACCAGCTGAATTGACCCAAAAAAAAAAAAAAAAAGTTTTGCAGAAAGCGATTAGAATACATTTGGCTCTCATATGTGAATACATGGCTTTGTGGGGCATTTAGATTTATTTGAACCAGTTTATACTTAATTTTCTATAACCAAATGAGTAAGCATCATTCATCTGCATGCAATTTTGTGCAATGCTTTTGAAAATCCAAATGCGATACTAATTGAATTATGAGTTAAAATTCACAAAACATTCTCATTTTACATTTTTCAAAGGTATATCACAATTGCTCCTGGAAGGTTGAAAGTGGCATACTATTACAAGTTGCTTCTCTTTCCTATATAATCAGTTGAGGAAACTGTGTAACACCTTTCTCCGAAAATTGTATCATTAATTCTTCTGTAGTCTTTACATTAAAAAAAAAAAAATCTAACTGTGCCGGGAATTCTGAAATGCATAGCATGCTAACATGTGTAAAGATATACTCCAGTTGAATAAATCTGCCACACCAGGCGACTCTGTGTAGTGTATAAATGCGTCTTCTGAATGTCAAGGAGTCAGACTATTAATGAAGAACGCAGAGGACGGGCAGCGGCATTGCCTCATGAGAACCACCATACCTGTTGATTAATGGAGAGGCCTTAACAGCACTCTTCTTCCATGCGTCTTGCCATGAGGAAAGGGGAGGAGGGGAAAGGTGGTGATGACAGCAACACCTGGGGAAGGGAGATGGGGAAATATGTGAAGGGAAAATCAGCAGCCCCTACACAACGGTGTCCATCCATAGACCTTGCCAATAAAACAATTTCCAAAAACCCTGAACTTGGTTTCTTTCTTGCCTTTCAAAAATCATTTATGCAAACTAGGTATTTTTGAAAGTTCTCAATACGGACATTCTAACAGCAAGAATCTTCCAAGTCTAGGGACATATGGGGCTGCTATACGTAATAAGCTACTATCTTATTCTCGCTTGGATATAAAGGTATAGATTTTTTTTTACAACATGTTTAAGAAAAAAACTATATAGGATAAACCATACCAAATATATATGTATTTCCACCCCCCACACAGTAGGATTATTATCATTTTCTCATTCTGCCTCTACCTCATTGCTACCTGACCGGCTCACAGTGCATTTTCCTTTTTATATTCTCTTAGGGGTATGTAGTTCTGATATCAAAACAACTTCAAGTTGCTAAGTTAATAAAAAAAGAATTAAATTTAAATTTCCTATACACCACAAGAGGTCAAAATAATAAAACTTGTAAAAAGGTTTATGTTCTAATTATGTGTTTGTAGACATGATTTAATCGGGACTATCTGTAAATTGTGAAGAGTAAATATATAGGATTATATAAAAAGAAATAAAATGAAAATGTTTAGTAAACAGTTGATAAGAGTAAATCATTTGAATCTTAAAAATGATTAATTGCTTTAATAATATCAATAGATGAGATGATACCACACCTGAAAACCAAACACTGCTACCCCATTTTGCTCTTAGTATTTGTTTTTGAAGAAATCTTTAGCTTTGTATATTTATATTTAGATACAAACTACACATGAAAAATGATTGCTTTAAACTATTTAGAGAAGCTTATAAAAGCTCATAAAAGTGGAAATAAACTTATAAAAATATATGTATATTTTATGAAGAAAAGCAGTTTTCTACTGTTTGGGGGGGATGCTGATCATGGAGGAGAATATGCATGTGGGGAGGCAGGAGGTATGTGGGAAATCTCTGTACCTTTCTCTCAATTTTGTTGTGAACCAAACTGCTTTAAAAAGTTGTCTTAATAAAAAATAGTAAAAAGAAATGAAAGTATTGTAAAATATTTAAAAATAGAAGGGAATTAATTTTTCTTTGTGGGAAAAAAAAAATTCACCCCTCACGCCAATATGTTTCTCAGTGTATTATTTATGGATGGGCTGGGACATTCTTGAATTTTTGTTTAAAGACAGGGATTTTCGTGAATACATGTTTGCATTCTGAACATGATTCTACCCTTTAATCCTGATGTTTAGGAATGCAGCTATCACGAAGATCTTTGGGGTTAGAAGCATGATAATCCTTTTGGTCTTGTCTTAATATTGTTTAGACAGGGCGTCTCAAAATTTTCCAATTTCTCAATTCCTCTGGTCCTTGACACACTGCTTACTATTAGCCATCATCTTTGTTTAAAATAACATGACCCACCTCATTCTTAGGCAACAGTATTAGTCAGCCCTTGAATTGAGAAATTTAGAAACTAATTGGTTATCATAAGAGATTAGCATCAAAGAATTCTGAAGGCATATGCAGTCTCGGCCTGCTGAAATTAAAAAAAAGCGTATCAAAGTAGAAAATTTAATTTTTATCTGATAGGGTTAAACATGATATTTTTATAGCTTTGTTTTTCTTATAATTTTTTATTTTGTATTTAATTTTAAAATATTGCTATTACACATAATATTTTAAAATTCAAATCCCCCTTTAAAATCAAAACCTACATATACCAGTAATACCAAAGTAAAAAAATTAAACCTAATTATTTCTATATTTAAATATTTCTGAGTATTTTGGGATCAGCATTTTGTCCTTGGAAGAATCAAATGTGGGAATTTTGCAAGCCAGAAGAAAAAAGATCCACGTGCTCTTAATTTGGGACAAGATTCTTGCATCCAGCATGAAATACAGCATTGTTGTTGTTTTTTTTAATATGGCTCCCTAATATCCTAAGAATTCTATATATAGTAAATTCTTCCTTTGACCTGAGGAAGGGTAGATTATTATGATGTAATATATTTGAAAATTAGCACTGTATTGTGGGAGATTCAAAAATAACCAAAGGTATACTTATGAGAAACTCTGGAAAATAAATACACATACACAAGACACAGAAGAACACTGATAGTACAATTTATCAAGATATAACAGTAATATAAAGTGATTTTATAAATAGCTGAGTTTATAAATAACTGAAACAACATAAAACAGTAACCGAAAAGATTAAACCGTAATTGTAAAGAGTCATGAATTCATGGGTTGGAGAACAGAACTTTATGGAGCAAGGAATCTAAAAATAAGAGCTATTTTTTCTTCAGGGGTGAAAGGTAGAGGCCAGGATAATAAAATGATCACTGGTACTAAAGGAGTATTTGGTAGGAATGTGCTCATGGACCATGATGTAAGCTAGATTTTCACCTGGATAAAAAGGCGGGGGGGGGGGAGGCCATATGATAGGTGAAAATAAAAAGTGGATAGAGAGACGGTTTGGGATTATTATTGAACAGCCTTGACATTACAGAGTTTGTAATGAGACTGGTTTTCCAAAAGGACAGGGATTCTCTCATGGAAATGAAAGAACAATGACATCATAGAGAATACCACGGGACGGCCCATTGTAAAGTCGGACCCTTCTAATTTTTATTTTTGGAAAAATGTATCATCAACGTAGAAATGCTGGTATTAAGCTACAGATACCAAGGGCTGCGTGACTCAGTGAAGTAAGCACTGAGAACACAATGTTGAACCGTCATACAGAAGAAGAAAGTCCAAGGCTTGGTTCCTATCCTTAAGGATTACAATCTTTAGGTGGGGAATGAAACTAAGGGTTAAATGTTGTAGTGCTTGGATGTTAAAGGAGAAGAGATGAAGGGAGCAGACTTTGACAAGACAGATACTAAACTTCTTTTTTTTTTTTCATTTATATGAATATTTAATTATATTATTTACATTAATGCCATTGTCCTGGGGTTATTAGAACGAAGCATTATAGCCTGTTTCTTGAAGGTATATATATGAACTTTATAGAATCCATGGGAATTAAGACAATTTGTTTGATAAATTATTATACATTGAAATAGGGCAAGATATTGGATGAGTAACGGCACCAACTAAGGCAGAGTAGGCTATGGGTCCAGAATGGAAGGAAAAAAGCAGTTTGCAGAAAGGGAAGTTGACACAGCCTAATGCAGGATGGTGGGAAGGAGGCTGTTGAGTGCCAGTAGGTCTGACACGAGTCCAACCAGAATAGATTATGTAGTGGAAGGAACACCAGAAGACGCCTGGATGTGTGGAAGAGTCACATCAAACAATATAAAGAGATTGATTTAGGCCGTGAGACTGCTGTTCTCTACGTAACTGTCTTTTTTTTTTAAGATTTTATTTATTTATTTGAGAGAGAGAGAATGAGAGAGAACACATGAGAGGGGGGAGGGTCAGAGGGAGAAGCAGACTCCCCGCTGAGCAGGGAGCCTGATGCGGGACTCGATCCCGGGACTCCAGGATCATGACCTGAGCCGAAGGCAGTCGCTTAACCAACTGAGCCACCCAGGCACCCTCTACGTAACTGTCTTAAGCCTTTCTCAAAACGCAGTGTGCCCAGTACAAGGACATCCGAGAAAAGGCTATATCACAGTACATAAACATTCCTGATAACAGTACTTATTTATTTGTAAGGTCCGTCTTAAAAGCAAAATTTCTCTAACAATTAGAAACATATTTTAACTCTGGGTCTGACTCTAAAACTTCCCCACAGTCTCACACTTTCACACCCAGGGCTCTGCTGAAGATGATCCGTCCAGTATGTTCCTCTGAGGGAGCCTTCCTCCAGGCAATGAGATGGGTCTGAATTTCTTTCATCCTCCATCTTGCTAAGAGTGGCTAAATAATGATCCAAAGGGGCATTTTAATGATCATCATGCTAGCGTCCAGATTGTGTATGGGCAGGGCTAGAGTGTGAACAGGCCGGCCTGGCTCTTTGTGCTAACTTTTGCATGACAGGATTAAGATCTGCCCCAGTGGCTACGGGGAGAGGTAGGACCTGAAAACTTTTGCAGAGAAAGGAACACGACATGTTCTTATAGCATTCATAAAACTGCGCTACTGCAAATAAGACATTGCCCATTGCACTTCTTAAGTATAAAATACACAGTCATATAAACCCTGAATGAGATTATTAGTCAAACTTAACTACTGAGACCACAAGGAAGGAAAAATCAGGAAACACAAGGGGGAAAAATGTTACTGTGTAGGCACCACCTGAACCTTTTTTTTTAATCAGTTAAAGTCATAACTGATTTAAGATAAAAGAATAGCTGTTAATCCTTTATTCAGCTCTCATTAGTGTTAATGATGTGTTCCTAGAATCCTGAATTATATTTTCTACTCCTAAGATTTAAAGGCATAGATTGGATAGCTAAATGGCAATAAATATCAACTAAGTAAAAATGTTTACTATTAACAGCATCCAGCTTTGGTAAAATGGTTGTACAATGAAAAAAATCAAGAAATAGTTAAAAAAAAAATTAAGTGTAAACCTTAGTTACTAATACTGAAGTAATTTGAAATGAGTTTGATATGTATGCATTTAAAGTAGGGTGTATTAATCATATTAAACATATGATGTTTAAATTTTCTTAACTCTAGAGCTTTGGCTTTTTTCTCTTCAACGGTAGATGTTCATTAATTTTATTTAATATTACATTCTACTTCCTACAAATTAACTATCATAATGACAATTAGAGTATTGCCATATACAGATCTGGAGTTGCGATACATTTTTTGACAATTCTATTAAAATTTTAAGATTTAGTTGTATTAAAAACATTTTATAAAGATTTTAGTAAGTCTATAATATTTTGCTTATTTTCAAATTCTAATGTTTTACAGATCTGCTCTCCCTAGAAATCTCACTATTTGTATCTATAATAGTAGGATCCATTCTGTCCATTAGACAAGCTAATAGCCTCTGAATACCTGGTTAATTGTTGATTAATGCATTGAATAATGTTCACTTACAATTTTAATTTTAATTAATACATGATTTCACTCCATTGACATAATTAATATTCTAAGTTTACTTTTTACTTAAAAATACATTTTAATGTGGATTCTGCTCATTCTCTTCTTGACTTTTAACTGTTTGAGTCAATTTATAAAATTATAGAAAGCGTAAGTCCTCACAAAAGACATTTATAGCCTCTGCTACTGAAGGTTGTTATATCAATTTGATAATTCAGTTCTGCTCATCACATATTTCATGAGTGTTCAATCTGTGCTAGTCACTGATTTAGTCAGTGGAACTTGAACATTAAGGTTTCAGGACTTCTTTGAACTCTGAAAAACTATAGAGGACCCAAAGTGCTTTTGTCTTTATCTGAAGTATATCACCATTGATTTTCATCATATCTAAAATCTAAATTAAGATGCTTAAAAATAATAAATTGTAAATATATTTGAAAGTTCCCATAAATATTTTTATGAAAAATTATTACCATATTTTTTAAAACCAAAAAAAACCCTCCATAAGAATGACTCTGTGATTCATGCTAATACAGATGTGTGAGATACAAAGAGCTACGTACGAGAGCATCAGCAAGGCCTCACAGAAGAGGTCATAGTTGCAGTCAACTTTAAAGAAAAAATTGGTCAGCAGGAAAGCGATGCAGATGAAAGAGGTTAAGACCATTTCAGTGAAAGAAGGGCATGACTAGACACAGCGGGTTATAATAGAAAGAACATGTGCTTTTGTTTGACAGATTTTCTTCAAACTCCATCTCAGCCACTCAATGGCTACGTGACTTTGAGCAAATCACCGAAGACCTGTGAGCCACAATTTGCTCTCTTGTGAACTAATAGAATCTACATATTAAGAATGTCCCAAGAACTGAGATGAAAGATGTAAAGTATTTTCACATGTGGCAGTTAAGGAGCACACTCAGTAATATACCATTTTTTGGTTGCATATTTAAGGATAGTGAATTGGTTACCATGCTGAGAATACAGAGTACAGGAGGTCAGGGAGAGAGGATAGAAGTTTTAAACAAGAGCAAAAGGGGCAGCAATGAAGTTGTTTCAGGTTCAAGGTGGATTTGAGTGATTTAAAAAAGAAAACAGAAAAATAATAATATAGTAATATAAATAGAACTACTTTGAGAACTTCAAAGGGAATCACTTCTCATGCAGACCTTAGCAAACCTATCGAAAATCTTGATTTCCACACAGTGTCTTTCTATCCTCTCCCAGGGTGGGAGTGGGGAGGAAAACAAACTGTAATTTTAGAAAAAAACATATTCCAGGATCTTCATAAATATAGAAAGAAATGTGTAAAGAATAACATAGATGGTAGAAAATTTACTTAAGACAGAAATTTAACCAATCTTTTCCATGGCCTATAGAGGTCTCCTTGACCTGAATCTTAGAGTTGCATTGAAATCAGATTTCAATTATATTTTAGTAATAAATGAATGAATGAATGAATATATAAATAAGTATATAGTTAATTCCATATGAGAAATGTATTAAGAATTTGAACTAGCAATTGTGATGTTCTCAACTTGTAGATGATATTTAGCAGATACATAAAGTCCACCATCAATATCAATTTATCTAGAGAATACTTTTATTGAGCGTGTGGTATGCAAAGAATATTATAAATTTTTCCCTATGTTAGGTGTGTATCATCCTCATGCTATCTTTGATGTTCAAACCTGACCCTTGATGGATAGATGGTTAAAAAGAACAATTTTTCAACTACAAAATAAAGATTTCTGTTGATACATCTTAGTTCTATCACCTAGGACAGAAAGGAGAAAAATATAATTAGAGAAGCATGGTTTTGAAATATAGAATATACCCTTCACCAAGACCCAGGTTTAGAACTTTATGAAACGTAATAAATATCCTATCTTATGTATAAACACTAAGTGTAGTACACACCAATGATCAATAACAACAATACAAATTTTAGGTGAGAAAATCTGTAATACTCTTATGATTAGCTTGTCTCTTTTTGGATATGGTATGTTTTACACTACTCATTGTGACTGATTTCTCTACCACCACAGTGCAACCCAGACCATTATCAGAAGAACAAGCAAAGAAAAAGCATAAAAGCCAATGTGATCATGGAAATCATGGGTAGACGTTGGCCCAGAGAATATTAATTTATTCTGTAATTAATTTGGTGACTATTTATTGGGCATCTAGTCTATGCCAGGTATTGCCCTGGTAGTTGGAGATAACAATAAACAAGAAAACATGGCCTCTGTCCTCCTGGAGCATAAAGTCTAGACAGTAAGATATTTAATAAATAAATAAATTAGTAAATAAATAAATAAATGCCTCTAGTCTACTCAATGCACATACAAATAATTCTAGAGCTTATTTTCAAGAGAATTTTGTTGCAAATATTACATATCATAAAAATTAAACCATGCCCTTTATAACCTCTCAAATCTTAACTTTGTAAATATAGTAAAGCTCTGTATCCAAATAGGCAGATATCTAACTAACCAACTCTCACCATCTAAGACTTACAAATGATTTGTCCTAATAGCTGAAATTAAATATTAGATGATAATTTTTACCCTCATTTTTCTGGCATCATGTTTGAGTGCCTATACGTTAGGGACTGATGTCATCAACTTTCAGTGATAACTGGAATATAAACTCCCCTTAATCAACCATCCTTCCCTGCAGCATGATTTGCTTATAGTTTACTCATTGAAATATTTTTCTTTATAAACTTTTTTTTTTTTTTTTTTTTGCTATTTCTCTCCTTTTAGTACCAACTACCATATTCTAACTTTGCCAAGTCAAACAACAGTTGTCAATTCTGAGTGAATTTTGCCACATAAATGTAATAATCTACTAACAATTGGGAAACATTAGTTTGTCAAAAATGCTTCAGTCTTAAATAAAATTAGCAGAAGCTATGCAAGGCCATTTTGAGTTTACTGATATGAAAATTAAAAAAAAAATGGATGATTTCCTTTGTGGAGGTGAAATAACTCCACTCTGTAGTGTTATTTATAATTTTGAACCTCAAGGAATGATGAGTCATAGATATGAAGAATGGAAGGAAAATAAAACAGTCTGTTCACCCTATCCTTTATTTGAAAGACTTGAACACTCTTCTTAATGTATTTTAATTTATTTTTAAAACACAAGTTGTTCTTTGACTACAAAACATCTCAGACGCTTGCAAAAACTTTTTTTTTTTTTTTTGGTAGTATTTTCTTTTCAACACATTCATGTACAAAGAGATATGAAGCATGCTCTAAGTTGGAATTCAGTTAATACACAAGAACAGCTTTTTTTTTTCAATACTGTCATTTAAATGACATGAAGGAAAATGTTATCTTTGGGCAATGCTATTCCCTCAAAGCATATATCTTATTTCATTATGTATGTGTGAATTCCTAATGCTTTAGTTCAAACCTATAAAATATGGTTTGAGAAATCTGATAGAGGATAAAGCTACAAGTGTAGTACAAGCCCACATATTTTCATACTTCTGCAAATTTACTGATTTCTTTTTATTTCAATCAGCTCTCTGAATTGGATGACTAGCATCAAATTTAATAAACAGCATACAGGGGGTCTGCTAATATATGTGAAGAACCTGTTCTCTATCCCTCACCTCCAGCATATATGCTCTTTTTATATGTCAGTTAAGTAATACATTTCCTGGGTGGGAGGGGGACTTGAAAATAAACCATATGCCACATGGATTTTATTGTAAAAATAACAGCTATGTTTATTTTAAGAATATTGTATAAGAAGAAACTAAATATTTGTCTTGGTACCCTCGATTTGTATATAATGCACAACATAGGCTTTTGTATTTTGCTGTTATATATTTTTTCTAGTTATAAAAATATAATTTTATAAAATCTTACATTGTGTGGCTAAACCTTTTTGGGTCTTTCAAATATCCCATTAACATATCAATTCATGGGGGTTCATTATAAGAAGAATCCTGAAATCACCTTTTTGAAAGTTAAAATTTTACTGGCCAAATACACTAAACTTCTGAATAGAGTTTCAATCAAAATCAATTCAGAAAATGTGACGATAAAAACTTTTTAAAAAGTTTAAGACAAAAAAAATATATACCCTTTGAAATGTGGACCAAAACTTTTAAAGTAATTCCTAGGAGATGAAGAAAGAAGTTAAAGATATTTCCCTTTGACATTAGAGCCCTGAGTCCCTCTTGGCCTACAGGACAATATTCTTCATTCTAGGGGAATCACTGGTCTCAAATTTTAGGCCCTTGTTCATCAACCTTGGTGTGTTTTTCCTCTAACATAAATCCAACTAACTTCCTACTCTTAAGTGACCCTTCTATTCCTTGCCAATAAAAGGAACAGGTAAGGGAATACAGTACATCAAAAGAGACAAGCATACGAACATTACATACTGTGTGAGAGCAAGTATTTCCAAAATAAATGCATATTCTAAATTTTCCTACATCAAATTTAGATTTGCAAAATCAGGCCGTGCATGATTAGAAATGCTGAAGGCATACCTCCACAGTGGTTTTGAGATTTCAAATTACAACAGCATCCCATTTTTACAAGGCATTACTAGAATATTCTCCAATGTGTATATTAGATTTCTGTATAGAGACAGTCATGTTCCTACAAGCCATAAATTTAATAAATCACCAGATACATAACTTTCATTCTCACATTTACATTACCAAGTATTTTATGGAGCAATTTTCTTAGTCATAGCAGTGAGACTGTTCAATAATATAAATAAATAAATAAATACTATTTCAACATAAAACCCTTAACTCTAAAAGAAAATAACTATGCTGTAGTCTCACAAGAATACAATCCACTATTAAAGAGACCTCAGTTATCAGGAGGGTCTATCTTGGATTGCCTCCATGAAGGTTTATTACGAGTAGTATCAGAAGGACTTTATTTTAACAAGCATTGCAGAAGCCAAGGACAGTTACGGCTGGGTTCTAGTGTGGAGAGAAAGAGCATGAAAAGCCTAATATCACAATGCTGAAATTATTACTATAAATAACTGGTACATTTACATCATATTTTCATACATTTTCAACAGAAACTTGAAATACAAACTCTGTCAGCTTCGGCCTCAGGCACAGAATTTCTTGTTGAGACCTGTTGCTGTGTATTAACAGTGCCAGTCCTAAGTGTTCCCAGGGATTTTTAGGCTTATATTAAAAAACAAAATCCCTTGTAAGGAAAACTAGACCTTTAGGTGTAAAGGATAGTTTGAAATAATGAAATATTTGAGCGATAAATGAAAAAAAAAAAACCTTGAAGCAATATTTGAGAATATTCTAAGTTAGCATACAGCTACTTTAACTTAATCAACACAATCTATAAATCTCTTTTGTGGAAACACAGATATTCGCCTTATATTCTTGAGGGAAGAAAAGCAGTAGAAGGCATTAGAAAACTATAGCCATAAGTTAGCCTTACAGCCTTTTTGTTGGTATATTATTTAAAGAATTACATTGAATTCCAGGTTGGCATGTTCAGCAATGAGAGAAAATGATCCAAATTTTAAAGAAATAAGTACTACAAATGTTCCATTTGCGATTTAATAAAGTTTACTTTAATATAGAAAATATTACTCATTTTAAAATATAAAGTCTCAGTATGTTAGGAGTTTACAACTAATGAAACTATTGACCTTAATAGAACATTTCTAAAATAAAATCTTTCTGAAGGCATAATTTATTATTCAAATTATCTCCAAGATATGCATTAGCCTTCTCAGCCCAGCATATCAGGGATGGTGTGTGTATATGCACGAGTATGTGTGTATGTGTGTCTGTGTATGTGTTTCCCAAGTGAGCAATGCTGAGATTTCCTAAAGTTTGCTTAGAAATTTCAGAAGGGGCATCTGAAAAATACAGTAACTGGAAAGTCAAATTCTCCACATGTTGAGCCATTAAATAAAATATTTGTCCTCAGAATTGTTTAGGAAGGCACATCAGGTAGAAGAAGATAGTTCATGAAGTCCAATCAATAAGGAGACTGGCTAAATGAAGTGCAAAAAATATTATAATGGATCCTTTTGCTCTTTGGAATCAATGGTAGTAACCTTCGTTTAGAAAGAATGTGTGTCTGAGCAATAACATGCAGCAATATTTCTCAAGTTTCTAAAATGAAAAAAAGCTCAGAGACAGGAATCTCTCCGTGTAGCTATATTATATTTCTGTTCTTTTTTCCCCTATCGAGGCAAGGGAATTGCCTTAACCTCTTCAGAAATGCCATGCTTTCTTCCCATAGGAGGAAATGAAGGCCATGGCATTGATGCTAAAACATGTGTGATAATTACAAGCGAGCAGCAGGGGCAGATGGGGGCTTTCAGTTGCTTAATGACTAGGTCAATTATTAGCGAACTAAAAATGCCAGTTTCTCAGTTAAAATAGATATTTCTACTTAATCCCACACTAAAATATGCACCATCTTTCATGCCTGTGTATTCCTAAATACTTGAAGTGATTCCATATGTCAGATTAAAAATATATATTCTTATTTTAGTATGAAAAACAAATTACAATATTGCAATTGCTAGCATCAATGGAGTCATCAATCTACCTTTGTAAGCCGTATCTTCTTGCTACTATTAAAAGATTTAACAGGGCATAATACCTTAGTAGGAAGGACTTGGAAATTCTTTCTTGCAGATGATATATATTCCCTTTAACTTGTTATGCCAGTGATTTCAAAATTCTTTTCCAATTTATCTTAATTTGTTACTGTATCTAAGGGAGTTTCTTATTCTTTTTTTTTTTTAATTTGAGTAACCTAATTAATCATTCTCACTGGAAAGTTTTTTTATTTTTATTTTTTAAAAGAGTTTATTTATTTGACAGACACAGAGAGAGAGATAGTGAGAGAGAGCACAAGTGGGGAGGAGAAGTAGAAGCAGGCTCCCCAGGAGCAGGGAGCTCAAAGTGGGAGCTTGATCAGAGGGCCCTCAGGCCTCTGCCTTAGGCTCAGGTCAATATCCCAGGGTCCTGGGGTCAAGCATAGGCTTTCCTGCTCAGTGGGGAGTCTGATCCTCCCTCTCCCCCCCCGCCTGCCACCACTTGTTCTTTTTTCTTTCTCTCTCTCCCAAAAGAATAAAAATAATCTTTAAAAAAAGTGAAAAAAAATTCTATAGGGAGGTAGGGGACTTGTGTTGCAGTTAAAAAATATATGTGCCCAAGTCTTGAAATAGCTAGGATACTTTCTAATTTGATTATGTAATATAAAAATCCTATTTACCTCAATCTAATAGTTCTGAAGATAGCAATATGGGTATGAAAGTATTTTTTCCTATATTTATCCTGCAAAGAGAACTTTTAAAAAAATCTCTGAAAGTTTGTGCATTTAGCCTGTTTTTAGCTTATTTTGAAATTTCCAACACTACTGAGACAATATTAAAAGTATTAAATAAACTGTTTAAACATCTTTTTAGTGCTTACTTTACTGAATGGTTTGCATAATTAAAAAGTTAATTGCTTTGTTTCTATAATCTTTAGGAGTCATGGGACCAACTCCAGAAATGGGCTGCTAATGCTGTACTTTCTTATACATGTGCATTATTCCATCGAGTGAAGAACCTTCCCAATCTTGGAAGAGGGTGCACTGATGTGTGTGTGTGTGTGTGTGTGTGTGTGTGTGTGTGAGTGTAAAATGAACCACCAATGAGATACAGGCATAAGGAACAGAATTATCAAGTTTAACCAGTGAATAAAGCACCTGGTATTAATCCCTACCCTATTTTGATTACTGTATTTCGTTAAGCAGATCATGATTTTGAGTCTATTATTATTCTGTTATTCTGAAGAGAAAAAAAATCTATTAGCCTTTTCCTTATTTTTATGATATAAAACTTGACTATTTCACTTATGATCCCAGGTCTCAACATTTATGGCAAGCCACGATTTAGAGTGGTTTTTAATGATGACATATAATACTGCTTTTCCAAAATTACAAAAAAAAAATGCATTGTGTTTTCTAAATCACACAATAAAAAGAGGGATTCTCTTAATGTCCCTGAAAAATAGGTAAGGAATGTCTTTCTGCCTGTAGACAATGACGCAAGATCAATGATTTGCTCGAAACTACATAATAAATGAATGTTTCTATTAAATACAAAATAAAACTAATTTTCTACTTAAAGATGATTTTAAATAGAAATAATTATCATAGCTGCAATAGATTTCATGAACTTTAAATGCAGTAATGCAAATATAGCCCTGTGGAGCTAATAGCAAGAAGCAAGAAATATAAATAATAACAACTCCTATGTTTTGAACACCTAGTGTTATCAGTTATTAACCATAATTTTACATATCTTCTTCCCAGGATCATCATCTATAAAATGCAGATAACATTACCTTCCTCAGTGATTCTACAAAGCAAATGAATATGTAGAACCCTCAGGTTAGCACTAATGTACCATAAAATTATTAGTTTATTATTTCAATTTACCTTACCCTTTTTATCATTTATTTTTAGATACTTACTAAGGATACTATTTCATCATTCCAATAAACCTTAATGTAGGTATAATACCCACTTTATGGTATATTGTTCTTTTCTGGTGTTTCACGCTTTGTGTGTTTATGTGTGAGCAGGAGTGAATAAGTCTATAATTCATTTGTCTCTGACATTAGAGATACTGCATGATGACTTCCCTTTAAAATCCTTTCAGCCCTTTATGCTTGAGTTGCATTGTAATTGGGGTGTTTTGCACTGTACTCTGAAAATTATCTCAAATACTCCATAAAAGTTGATTTCTATATTTATAAATATATTTGGCTTAATTAGCAGTGTGTGTGGAGAAGTGAGTAAGTGCTATGAATCGGTGCCTAATTAGCGGAGTCTATCCATACTCTGATTGGCGATCATCTTTGCAAGGCTTTTCTCACTGCCATGGAATATTTGAGAGTCATCTGTAATCTCAGAGTTTTAAGAACTATTCTGCTGCTGAATGATCTTTAATAATTATTTGATGAATATCTCTGTGAGTTACTGGTTTCTGTCATTTACTACTCTTTCACAATAAATCCAGGAAAATATATGTAGGCCTCTTACAGACAGAAGCCACTTAACTGCAGAAAATAAATTTGAAACTATTAATAAGTTTTCTTTGTGGTTTTCACAGAATCATGTTATAAATATTGGCACTTTTTCACAGTACATAGAGGACCATATGCTCTCAGCCTTGAAAACCAATATGGATTTCAAAAGGGACCAGGAAACAATTTACCTATTGGGCAAAATATGTGAGGCCAGAGAACATTTTTGTAGGCAAGAAAACAATCACGCACTTACTAAATATTATGAACACTACAAGTTTGACGTGGAAAAGAAAAAGCTGTAGAACCAGAAAAAAAAAGTGTGAAGTATAAATAAACAAATGAACATAGTAAAGTACTAACTTGATATAATTTTATTAAATGTTGACTACCTAAAAATATATGTTCAGGTATAACTGCACAACAACGCTTTAAGGAAGATAGGAGAGTAATTATTATAATTCTTGTTCCCATTTTATAAGTGAGGGAGATATTATGTGTATTGATCCAGGCTCCCTTCCTGAAAGTGTGGTGGAATTTGGACAAAGACTCAAACTTCTGGCATCAATTCTTTGCAAATGTATGTATTATATATATAAAAATACATATTTATATGTATATAAATTATATATAATATTGACATATATAATTATTATATAGTATTATTACATATTTTATATTATAACACAGAAGAATTAAGTTAGATTTAAGAAGGACATTTTAAAATTGAAAATTTATAAGACAGGCAAACATTTCTAAAATAGCTTTCTCAAAAGGAATACAGAAACTTAGTAGTCTGAAATGATTCAAATATAATGACTTTTGGTATAGAAAACAAATCAAAGATCCTCGAAATGTCCCAGATGAGGTATTACAAGGGAAAAAATGTATATGGGATGGTGAAGTTAGGAAAGATAAAGACGTAAGGTTATTAGAATGCATAAAATAATAAAAAAATATGAAACCTCAGAGTCAATCTGTGGGACAGTCCTCTAATCCTCCTTTCAGAAAGAAATGTCAGAGAAATTCAGAAATTTTCATTTGGGTAAATAAGAGTAACGTATTTTCCCTAGTATTTTCAAAAACTTAAAAAAAAAAAAAGGCAAAGTAATCAATTCAAAAGTCCTACACTTTGTGCTCTGAAATAAAATGTAGTTACTTAAGAAAAACACACATGGGGACCTCTAAACCCATGGACAATTGATAGAACTAATTTAATAGCTACTTGATCCTGAGGACATAGATAATCCCCAGACCTGGGCTACAAAACAAAAGCACGTGGGTTTGATTTCACAAAAGAGGATAAAAACAGTCTGGGGCCGAAATAGGCAGGAATTAGATTTTAGATCTTCATTATTCTGGGAGAAAGAGATGAACCAATGTTGTCCAGGAGACTAGAAGTGCCTCTCAAAATTGAATTCTCAAAGAACTAGTGAACGCTGAATACAATTGATCACACTGAATAAAGGGGAGGAAGCTTAAGCCGAAGAACTCTGATAAAATATGGTTCCGTGTGAACATGTTGCTTCCAATCACCTGTTTAAAGATGATGTATGGTTAACATTGCCCCGACCAAAGTAAAAGGAAAAAATAAGGATTGGTCCCTAAAACTCAACTTCCTCCAAGTATTTGTATAATTGAATACTGAATTTATTTTAGGTGTGAATCATCTGAGAAATTATGAGTATAGAAATAACAATGTTGAAAATTACTTATCAGTCTGGGAGATGTTTTTGAAACACAGTTTAAAGTGTCAGGTGTCACCCACTCTAGAGTAACAGCAAGTTAACTGTCAAGGTAAATAATAGATCTGATGAATAATTGTCTGAATATTTAGATCATGCAAAGATACTTTATAGAATGGACCAGAAGCAAGGAGGGGAATGAAGTTTGGCTATATAAACATGCTTAAAGCTGATAATGAAAAAATAATTTACATATTTTAAGAAAAGATACGCAAAATCTTTAAGAGTTGACCTTAAAGAGAAAACAAACAACAAAACAACAAACACAAGGTAGGGACACAGGATCTCAATTGGTGCCCAGTTCTAAAAGATGCCCTGAATCTAGGAAGCCAAAGCAATCTATTTTTCAGGAGATGATCCATTCAGTGGTGGATGTGTTTCAGCTGACTTAATCTGGCCTCAAGGGGTCTGGATGATGTCCCTCTTCTGATTCCACCCTCACCAGGCAATCTTTTAAGAGATATGCTGATTTGCCTTGGATCTCCTTAGAGATAAAGAGTACTGTCTGAGAGAAGAAGTAGGGATATTCCTATTTTTGAATGGGATATTCTCTTGGCTCAAAATTTGATAAACTGATGCTCAAGTTTGAAATCAGGATCTTGTAATATGGTTGAGAATTGGTCTTGGCTCTGTACAATTCTGTGCACTGATAAAATTTTGATTCTTAGATTGAGGGGAAAAGAATTACCAGGTACCACCTAGAGTTCATCTGGTAACCAGACAGGTAGTCTTTTCTTGGCACACCCTACATTCCCATACTCTCTATTCAAAGCTTCAGGACAATGGAGAGTGCATATGCCAGGCCAAAAAAATGGATATATCTAGAGATGTCTGATAAACCAAATAAGTGTATGTGTGATTAAATAGGAGTTGCATTTTTATTTGGAAATTATTATGCAGCAATTGGTTAGATAATCTTGGGCTGGAAGAGACAAGTTTTATCAATAAAGAACCTATTCATAATTCCTACTAAGCAACAATGAACACAGAGAAAGGAGAATAAATTTATGTGACATTGATGGTTGACCTTCCTTAGATAAGAACATCAAAAGTGACATCTGCCTGGCAAATCATTATTAGTAAGTCTTTGCACATAATGTATTTGGAGGCATTTCTTCCCTTGTGTACTAGCTGTGGTAAGCATCTTTTTTTTTTTTTTAAGATTTTATTTATTTGACAGAGAGAGACACAGCGATAGAGGGAAGATAAGCAGGGGAAGTGAGAGAGGGAGAACCTTCCCCGTGGAGCAGGGAGCCCGATGCAGGGCTCGATGCAGGGCTCGATCCCAGGACCTAGGGATCATGACCTGAGCCGAAGGCAGATGCTTAACGACTGAGCCACCCAGGCGCCCCTGTGGTAAGCATCTTTGACATTGCATTTCTGTGGTATTGTTTACATATCAAATAGCCTGGATTTGGACAGTCCTTGTACTAAGTTGTTTGAATTTATTTCTCAAGCAAATTCTATTTTCATGATTTTCTGTTTTGAAACATATCTATTTGCACAGTATTACCAACAATTGATAGCACTCTTAAACTGTCAGGAATCCTATAATTACAAAATAAAAATGTTTGATGATGACCAGGAAAATGTTATTATTGGATCTCAACAAAAATGCAATTAGTTAGACACTATTTAAATTTCAAGACAGTGAGGTGGACAAATGATGGTATAGTATAAAGAGAAATATAAAAGTGATATTAGAGGCCAAAACTCATTTAAAAGAGTAATTAATATATTACTCAATGAAATATAGCAAAAGCTGTTACACAGAAATTTCAGACTGTAGTACTTTCAGTAAATTTTGTAAAAATAATAATTTCGAACAATGGAAGCATTAGATGATTAGAAATTCATTAAGGGGCATCTGGGTGGCTCAGTCGGTTGAGTGACCAACTCTTGGTTTTGGCTCAGGTCATGATCTCAGGGTTGGGGAATCAAGCTCTGCGTCGGGCTCCATGTTCAGCACAGAGTCTGCTTGAGGATTCTCTCACTCTGCCCCTCCCTCCTCTCTCTCTCTCTTTCAAATAAATAAATAAGTTTTTTTAAAAAAAAGAAATTCATTAAGATTGCTGTCAAGGGATGCAACCATGGCCCTGACTTTGATAATGGTATTATCATGAACTTGTTTTACCTGAAAAAACATTCTCAAGTGTGTTTTTACACTATACTTCCTGGTCTTCAGCTTTCTTAGTAGTCTCACTTCTACTGAATCTCCATCAGAAACACTGGGCCCTTAGACCATATAACTAAATTTAACAATTTTTTTGGATACCTTTGTGTAGGAATTATTTCAGTTATATCATGCTATGGTAAACAAGGCAAAGGCCCTGTCCTCATTTAGCTTACAGCATCATTGGAGAGAAGAATGTAAAGAACAATCATATCTCTCAGTTGGGTCTTCTAGCTCTTTCTCTTATCAAGGTCTGCTTGATCATGTATCTGCTTCCTTCATCTCTGTATCACTGTAACCACTACTTTACTAATTCCAAATTTCCCCTCAGCCTGCCACAGCTTGTTTTTGCTTTAAAAAAATATCATTTGTAGGCACCTTCACTGTAACTTACTTTTCCATGATTCTTTTATATTTCAATATTTTTTTCAGATCCCATATAGGGTATCATCTCTTCTCAGCAGCATATGTTCATTGATGGTCTCGCTATTCCCAAGATTTTATAATCACCAGGGTTCTAGTGACTCCAAAAGCTGTATTTCTGCAATTTATATATACTCCCTAGTTTCAGATGGACATTTTCGATGGCCTGCTAGATACTGTCTGAATTTTTCAAAGGTACTTTAAAGTCCACGCGTCTTAATCAGATTCATTCTCCTGGAAATGTGCTATTCTTTCCATTTTTCCCAAGTTGGCAAAATAGCACCACGGTTTCCCCACCCTCCCAGGTTGATCTCCATGATATCACTCATTATTCTCTGTAACTTTACCCATACTTCTCTTCTCAAATCCCTACTTACCCATCCTTCAGAGCCTGGCTGTGGTTTTTCATATCCCCAACTCATCATCCTGTGGTTCTGGTAGCATTTAACCTCTCCATAGAGCCTCCCACGCCTTTACTTTTAAATATCTACATCTGTACACGTCATTCTCCACCACAATATTCAAACGCTTAGGAGGCAGAGAACATGTCTCATTCACCTTTGGATCCTTCATGGGAATTTAAACAACAAATGGTTATTGAACTCAATGAATTCTCAGAGTATTCCAAATTCCCTGTTCATTGTATACAATTTTCAGCTATGACTGCTATGACCTTTTGCTACAAATGCTGGGTTGGTGAAATTCAGCCTCATAATGAATAAAAACAATGGGCATAATTCAGTCTAGACTCTATGGCTCATAGGAAAGCATCCTCAGAGAAGCTTACCGCTCTCAGATCATGTGTGGGTCCCCTGATTACCTCATCAACATAGTTGGCGAGCATTTCAGAGCAAAAATAAAATTGTAAAAGACATATTTTACAATAGAAATGAACACGTAGACAGTTGTTAAACAGCAGGTTACTGTTCTACAATCTTTTATTACCAATACATTTTATAGCCCTTGCCACAGTTTCATTTGAACACCCAGTATCAAAAATTAGGGTTTTTTTGAGATTATCGTATTCTGCTGGTTGAAATTCTGTTTCAAGGAAACATTTAAATTTGCATGTGTTTCAAATATATCTTCATTTTGTAATAAACTTACAATTCTACTTCATGGACAGTAATGAGAAGGCATGCAAAATAATGAGAGTAATGTCTAAAAAAAAAAAAATCAACATGCATAAATTAAGTAAAAACTTAACAGAAACAAGATTTAAAAACAGGGCAACCTATTGTCTATATTTCAGATAGAAAGGGAATGTGACATAAAGACAAATACCGATGAACTTAACTTGAATCTTAAGATAGCAATCACAAAAACAATTTGCAACCACAACACAAGGAATGCGTTAGTTTTGCAAAAATAAAACTAATCTAATCCAATCTTCTATAATCTACTATAATCATCTTCTTAACTCAAGTAATATAATTGATCTTCTAAAAAGAAATAATAACTTAAAAAGATTATTTACAGGCCTTTATTAAGTTTGAAAGGCCCTATTTAAATAGCACATATTTTTATTAATTATCCATATTTATAAGCAGAGTGAGAACAGAGACATAAAATTAATCTGTTCTGTAGTTTCAACCTGGATTTAGTGTGTGCTGCCAATTTTATCACTGATAAATTCTGAAGTTTTTGAAGTAATTATGTTTAGCAACAAGAACAAGCAAAGGAAGATAAAGAAAAGAAAAAAAAACAGTAACTTGATTAGAAAAATTAAACAAATAATTTCACTTTATTTGGCATAATGTAAAGCCTCCAGACCAATTTAATAATTATCTTTAAATGACGTAGAAGATGGGTATGTAGAAAAAGGGGGTACAATGCAGATACCGTTTCAATGCCTTCTTCCAGTCCAAGATGTTATTTATAATGTAAAAATTTCAGTAAGTGCATTTAAAATCATTTCATCTGTAGAATTTTCCTCTCCCTTCTCTGTACTTCACACTGCTCTGAACTTCTCTAATGAGTTTTCCCCTTTTCATGCTATAGTGAATTTATTGAAATCACGGTTGTACCTCCCCAACATAAGGACCTCCACCATGTAGGCAGAGATTCCTTCTCATACACTTCAACGTCCTCAGAGAGCCTTGGTCATATTTTATTTTCAACACGTTTGTTGAATCAAATGAATAACCGCAGATTTGTCAGTATATAATTACTCCATTAAACAGAGCCAGGAATAATATTATTCTGCTTTGCTTTACTTAAGAACATAATGCTTTTCTTACAAAAAAAAAAAAAAAATCCCCGCAGTAGAAGAGGAAACAATAGAGAGTGTTTTATCCTCGAAGAGGAATATCGAAGTGAAACAGTTTCTCAATAAGTGGACTAACCTCTGAGGTTGAGTGCTAACTACACTTTAAGAGATGAGTTCTAGTGTTTCTTTACCACATAAAAGATGTTTAAGAGTGTTGTCATATTTCAGCAACATCTATTTGTTTATACATATCTCCAGAAAAAAAGCAGAGAAGGAATGGAAGTACATAGAGTCTATAGGCAAAAAAGAATGCAAAAAGAAATCATGGAGATAATAGCCTAACGAAAGAAGGAGCTAAACATAGAATGCATTATCTAACAAGTGTGCTGAAATTCAGATAAGCAAATGATTTGAGAGTCTGGAGGCAACAAAGCCACTAACTGACCTCTAAAGTCACTTTGAGATTTGATGAGAGCTCATTCCATCCTCAAATGTCATAAGAGTTCAGCAGAATGATCTAGTTTTAAAGGACCAAATTAGAATAAAAAGGGTAATATGGCCACACATTTTATCAGTGTTAATTATTAATACTGAGATTAAAAGGAAAGGGCTGAGAGTTCGGTGAGCATACTAATTGGACACTTTTTCAGCTTGTTTTCCCTGTCAGTGTGAATATTTTCACAGTTCAAAGGGAAATATACACGTGAAGAATATGCGTCCAATTGGAACACTGGGTATAAATGTAAAAATATTTAAAAGTGAGAAAAGATTATAGGAGGGTAATAACGGCTTTTCCCCACCTTGAATGATGAAGAACACAGAGTAGGGTTCATTTGATGCCAGAGAGGACAGAATCTTCTTTTTTTTTTTTTTTTTTTAATTTTTTTTTAAAGATTTTTTTTTTTTTAATTCATGAGAGACAGAGCGAGAGAGAAAGGCAGAGGGAGAAGCAGGCTCCCAAGGAGCAGGGAGCCCGATGCGGGACTCGATCCCAGGACCCTGAGATCATGACCTGAGCCGAAGGCAGACGCTTAACCATCTGAGCCACCCAGGCGCCCGAGGACAGAATCTTCTTTTCCTTTCATTTAAGATCCTTGATATATTTAAACATATCTGCTCCTCGGTGGTACCCCTTGATGTACCACAAAAATGAGAAATCGGGGGCGCCTGGGTGGCTCAGTTGGTTAAGCGACTGCCTTCGGCTCAGGTCATGATCCTGGAGTCCTGGGATCGAGTCCCGCATCGGGCTCCCTGCTCAGCGGGGGGTCTGCTTCTCCCTCTGACCCTCCTCCCTCTCATGCTCTCTGTCTCTAATTCTCTCTCTCGCAAATAAATTAAAAATTTAAAAAAAAATGAGAAATCGACTAAAAGGTATCCAAGGTGAGAATATGGTTCTTACCAATAATTTTAGAATTGTTATCTTTGTGAGACTAAACATTTTTATGATGCTTTCATGACTAAGCTATTCTGTTATGTCTAATCTACCTTAAGTTAATAACAATCAGAATTATTTATCATTACTATTTGAATAATAGCAAATAATTCTATCACCAATGAATATGGAGAAATTATTGCTACTCATTATTTATTTATAAATTATTAGATGTTATTATTTCATTTAGTTGCTCTATTATTGAAGGAAGTGGGGATAAGAAAGGTCAGAAAATTGCACTGCTAGGAAGAGGAAAAACCAGGATTCAAACCGAGGACATTAGATTTCAAAGCCTGCTTTTTAAACCACAATACTCTATCCACAGCATTGCCTCTTCTCTAGGACAGTATTTTCTTTGGATTCTTTTAGATTGTGCTGCTCAGTTACTGGAAATCTGCTGCAACACATATCTTGATTGCAGACAACCTCTATAATTACTTTCTGTCTCTAATCACCATGAAAAAGCAGAAGTGAGTAAAGCCCTCCAGAAGTGGGGGCATGTGGACTTGGGGATACTTGGGAAGCACAAAGCCATTTCACAGATGGCTAGAAAAGTAGAAAATGCAGTCCACCTCTGGCAATAAAACCCCAGGCGGAAAAGCAGAACCATCCAAAAGAATCCTTTCCAGGGTATGTTAATCTCTTCCTGCAGAAATTTAAAAAAAAAAAAAAAAAGGCATTTGCCGAGCATTTGTTTTGAGGTATTATGCTTATGCCCTTAACAAGTGTTTGAGCATTTTTGGAAAGATGGAAGACACAGCCTTGCTACTTAACTCAATCTAACTGAAAACAGTACAAACCAATGGTGACTAGATGGCAGGACCTTAAAAGTGACCGTTGGAAATTGGGTAGGTGGGAGAAAAGTAGAGAGAGAGCCCTTTATCCCAAACAAAGTTATGAGTCTAGTCTCCATTCTCATTATCCTTGGTCTTATTAAAATGGTGTTTCATTTCCAATTGATACTTCAATTATACTCATTTATTTCTTTTTTAAATGTTTTAATTTTATTTAAATTCAGTTAATTAATATATAATGTATTATTAGTTTCAGAGGTAGAGGTCAGTGATTCATCAGTCTTATATACTATCCAGTGCTCATTACACCTCGTGCCCTCATTAACGTCCATCACCCAGTTAGCCCATCCCCACCCCTGCCCCCTCCAGCAACCCTCAGTATTTCTGAGAGCAATGTGAAAAGTCTACGGCAGAAACAAAATGGGTTCATGATGGACTGTACCATGGTTTAATCCTCAAAAACAGTGTACTCTAAATACTACTGAACACATGTGGAATGAGGAGAAAAAATAAAACAACGATCAAGCCTAACTTATACATTTCTGAAAAAGTAAGAAAGTTTGGAATTGGGGGGCTCAGAAATATTAGTGTATAAAAATCAAAATTACCTTTTAAATACCTGAGAAAATCAAGAGACATAAAATTAGTTAGGCATTTTAGAGTGGCCAAATTTTTTAACTCATTTAACTTTTTAAAATCTACCCAAAACTCTCTTTCTGATTTGGAGAGTAAAACATCTAGGAAAAATTGGATATAAAGAGAAAAATCACAGATTGGTGGATCTGAGTAAGATTCTAGAGTTAATTCTGTTAACTGCCTTACAGATGATTAGAAGCAGATCCAGAAGGAGTAAGTGACATACTCAACCCTAATGGCAAAATTGAGATTGGAGGTCAAATGGAGAGTTTCTTATATTTGAGTTGTTAAACACTATATATGGTTACAGGATACATAGCAAAGCCAAATTGGACTTGCAAAGGTAATCCAGGGGGTAACTGAAAAGAGTAAGTAGACTATAGCATGAAGTCAAAGGTCAAGATAAATACTGATAATAGATCTAAAGAAACTGTTAAATACTGCTCCAAGAGAAAATCTGAAGATAAGGGCAAGCTCTTGCATAGTCAAATTATGCTCTTCAAGTGATGATGGTTTTAAGCTTAATATTTGGTTTTTACTTGAATTATGAATTCATTACAATAGGTTTCAATTATTTTAACACTTTCATTATCAAATATTTTATCATTACTCAACGTCCTACCATGAACCCCATATTTTAAAATACTTTATCCTTTTGGCTTAGGTCATGATCTCAGGGTTGTGAGATCGAGCCCTGAGTCGGGCTCCATGCTGGGCATGAAGCCTGCTTAAAATTCTATCTCTCCTTCTCCCTCTGCCCCCCCCATAATAAATAATAAAATAAAATATCCTGTCCCACTAGGTGTATTTTATTGAAATAATAAATAACCAATTTCCTCAATCTTATCAAAAGATCAACATGAAATCATCATAATATTGATAATAATTCATGAAGAGCAAAGAAAAATATATTAGTGATGTTTTTTTATGAATTAATGTATAATTCATTAAAAAATTCTTGAAATTTTTTTAATGATATAATTTCCATTACTGTTTTCCAGAGACCCACGGATGTAAATACCCAGATCTGAAATTATTAAAATGGTGGGTCTCATTCTATTTATTAGATTCAGGTTTCATGAAATTATGTTGATGCTTACAGTGTATTCTTTTTCCTAAGCTAATAAGAGAATAAAACCTCATTCATCATTTGGCAGTAAGGTGGGTTGGAATGTAGGATAAAGCTTATTATAAAGCTGATTAATCCACAGGCCTTCTTCATGAAATTGTGTTTATTATGCTAAAGTATAGGAAGTAAATAAAAGCTTTTGTAAAATATAAGTGCATTTCACTGCCTATCTACTTAAAATTTCCTTTTAGGTATTTTAGTTATTTTTAGTTACTTCGTGACAACTCATTTTCATCATTAGCTGTTCTAACGTATCCCCAGGTAGCATCATGACCCTGGGATGTTATATTATTGCACTGGAAATTATCTTCTAAACTTTACAATGGAAGTTAATCCAAATACCAGTTATAACTGCATTGTTTCACATAGGTTAAAATGCAAGGAAAATATTTGAGGTAATAATAATTAGGAAGTAGGACAGCATCCAAAATGGTATTTTCATGGAAAATCCAATACAAATCTTGATTAAAACCTAACCAAGTAAAACGCTGCAGATTACCTGGATTCCAATTAAATGTGACAAATGAATACTTGACAGGTTTCAATTCCCATTCTATTTATGTCAGAATGATCCATTAATCTTGAAGATGAAATTACCAGAATTCAAGCGATACAATTGTACTTTATGGCTAGATAGTAGTCTGAAAACTTGGACCCAACAAAACTTACTCAAATGTCAACTACTACATTTGGATCACCCAAAGTGAATCACATCTCCTGTCCTTACCTATAGATCAGGGCTAACATGAATCACAGCAGATGACAACTGATTATATAAAACTGAATTTCAAGTGTCAGTCACATACAAAATCAGAAAAATCAGTTCTATTATGATAATCTTTGTTGTTGACAAGACTGAAAACATGGTTATAAAAAATAACTAAAAGCCTTACTTGGAAAACGTTTCTCAGCAAACTTTCTAGTTTCTTAACAAGCTCACCTGTTAAGTTTTCCATGTGTGTTTCCTAAAAAGTAACCGATATGTGTTTGCCATATATAATTATGCTTATTACTCGTCATTTCTTACTTATTTTAAAGGTGTTGAATCCCCTTAAACTCGAAAAACAGAAAAATAACATCAAAATGTGATTATATTGCCAATGATACAAGTCCTTTCTGTTAATACAGCTGACATCCAAAAATCAAGCCTTAATTATACATTATGTTGTTTATTGTGAGATACTTTTTAAAACACAAATAAAAGTATATCATCAAAAGGTAATCACAGGTATAAGAATGTCCTTAGATTAGATCAATCCTGCCTTCCTAGGTGTGTGTGTATGTATAATATTATTATAGTGTTTTAGTTTTTACTTTTGTGCAAAGCATTTCAAACATATTTGCCTTAGAAATATATTCATCAGCAATGCAATTCATACCAAAATTTTTATAGTCATTTAAATAGATACTAAAAGAACTTAATTCTTAAAAACCACATCAGACTCCCATCCACATAAGCATACACCACCATACACACAGATAAGCATGCTGTAAGGCAAAATGCCATTTGAACTCTGGATTATTAATCAAGAGTGATATCAATCATCCGACCCTGATATCATATCTTCTCATCCAGATAACAATGTGGAAAAATAATTATTTAACATGATTTAGTTTAGCCGTAATTTCACTCGGGGTCATTTATATCTATTACTCTCTAAGGTTGGATTTTAATATTCATAGGTAAACTTCAAGAAAAAAATCAGATTTTCCTGCATTAATATGCTCTATTTGCATACCATCACTAAAGAAACTGGTACATAACAAAAAGTTAGGATGTCTTATTTCACTTGGGGGATGGGATGGTGAAAAACAAATCCGTTTCGAGTTTTCGCTACAGATAAAATGTGTGCGGTTCCCCTTCCTTCCCCTACATATAACCAAATCTCTTTTTATACTTGAAATAATAATAAAATTAGTATGAACTTTACCATTCCATTATTTCACACAAACCTACTCCTCAGGTATTTACTTATAACCTGAAATCCAAAAAAGTACATCATTTAATTGTTTGGGGGAACATAAACAAACGTGAAAAGGCTTGTAAATACTATTTGCAATCTAACTTTATAACTTAAAAGAAAGTGTATAGGAGGCCAATTGTTGTGGTTCTCATGAGAATCATTTCACAACAGGATAGGAACCTAGAGTCCTAAAATTTGCTTTTTTCCCTTTCCCTTGCACAAAAATGAGAAGAAGAAGAAGAAAAAAAAAAAAACACGATGTATACTTAAATGAAAGGGGAGTTCTAATAGTATTTACAATATATTTCTGGAGAATAAGATAACACTGTTCTCCTTGTTTGACTCCATTTCATCTATCACTCAAAAGGAGAGGCTCGCAAATGCTCTGACAAATACCTAGGAAAAGAAAGAGCAAGGTGTGTTTGTTGTCATTTCCTTTCACTAAAGGCTGGACAATTGAAGTAGAAGAAATAGTTGCATGACAAAAATGAGTAGAAGAAAACAGTAACACAAGACCTTTCTCAGTTGCTATTGTTTAGGTATTATGAATTAATTTAGGTTTGTTTGTTTTCATAGCAGGTACTACTCCGATTTATTTGGAAATGTGTTTATTTCTGACAGGCTGTTTTAAAATGATGGTGCAAGTTTGGTGGATTTTATCTATAAGGTTATGTTTCTTTATTTGGCATTTCTGTCCTTGAGCAAATATTTATTTTCTTTTAGGTAACATAGTTCTAGTGTCAGCTATTTTAGTTGGGTTTTAGACTGAGCCTCACGAGTCTACTCATTATGGCTCGCTAGCGTGATTATGTGTGTGGATGCTGTGTTTGCCCCTACCATTTTCCATATGCTCTGCCTCACCAACACTGCCATCCGGCGTGGTCCTTTCATAGTTGTCCTCTGGGAGTGGAAGGGCACCCAGCCTTGGCCCTGATGAACTCTTACTGCTTGGTGTCTCTGACTCCTCCAGCCCGCTGTCATAGCAACTCTGCAGTGACCCCTGATGTGGGTCCTGAGGCTGACTCACAACAGAAAACGTCACTCTACGAAACGGCTGCAAGAGAAAAGATTCTGAATGTCACTAAAATATAAGACTGTAAATGATCTTATTAAAAAACACATACATTGCATACATCAAGGACCGACGACTAATTCAATACAAAATGCTTAGAGACGTTGAAAGCTATTTGGTTAACTGTATTATCTGAGGCAAGTCCTAGAACTTAGATTTTATTATGGAAAGGAAAAAAAAAAAAAAACGGAAAATTCACCTTCTGAAACAGAGATAAGAAAACAGCAATTTCACTAAAACACACATTTAAATCTATGTTAGTACCACATATTCAACCTTTTTCTATTCTGTAGTCTTTACTTCCAGTATGCTTTTCACAAATAGACTCTATAAAAACAAGTCACCGATTTGGAAGGCAATAAATATTGAAGTAATCATCGTAAGAATTCATTTTTAAAAACTTCAGTTTTAAAACATTTGTCTGTGTGATATAATGGTTTTAAAATGAGTGTTCTGGCAGGTGACTTAAACTATTAAAGGTACAACTGATAAATAAGAATTTAGATGCAGTCCTGGGAAATAGAAATGCATTTCTTACTTTAGTCATATTAGAAATATTAACCTATTGACCTTGATATTATAAGGGTGGTATTAAAATAATAAACATTTCTTTAACCAGAGAACAGAAAATAAACCAAAAAGTATGCATTTACTATGACTGTTTATAGTTTGTTCAAAACCAAAAATTTACATCATGTAGCGTCCTTAAATTTTACGTTAAAAGTGTTGCATATTTTTATCCACAATTTACTATGATACTGAAATTGGCTGCACTGAAGATTTACTATGTATGGAATTTACAGATTATTGTAACTACTACATAAATTAAAAACTTTAGGCTCATTCAGGGAACAAACTAATCTCATGCATTGATAGTGTCACATACATAATAACTGGAAAAAAAACAATACAAAAAGGTTCTGTAATATCTGTCTGAGATTATTCTTGGCAATAGTTGTATCCATTAAAAACTCTTGCATGATTTGAAAATGGCATAAATGTATTTTTTAAACATATGACTCAGACTGGTTCTTTTTAATACAAAGCATAAAACTAATGTTGCCAGAAAATAGTGAGAAAGGTAAAAAACCTTTTTTGCCCTTTTATAACTTGAATACTAATGGTACAAATTACTAGTCACAACAGTATGATTTTTTAAGTGTTAAGGATAATCTACACATGTAGGTTATTAAAGGAAAAGCTACAAAGAGTTATGGAATTCCCCCCGAATTTATAAATTGGTTTTGCTACAGACAAACACATGCTTCTGCAAATCTTCCCTTTACCTTGTCTCAGAAGACTGGCCATTATTGGCATTTTTAACTCAGTACCTTATTCTCCATGTACTTATTTGGAGTGTACAAACTTTATAAAATTCTATTATTCATTCTAGTTCAAAATCAACTTTTAAAACCGCTGAATCCTATTGTAAAGGAAAAACATTTAAAGTACATTCTCTTCTTTATAATGTTTAACTGAATTGGAACTGTAGTAAAACAATTATGAAATATTTCTAGTACAAACAGTATACACATCACGGCCCCAAATTTACTGGCAATAAATTCTAAGAACATCACTCTTATTTCAGTAATAATTCTCACATTTCTTTACAATAGTATGATATTTCATATATATAAGTAAATGTAGAAATCAATTTGTATTTACTATATTTTATCTTATGTGCACATATTTTCTTTTAAATTTTTTTCTCTTTATTCACTCCCAGCAAATTATCTGGATCTCTTCAGTCTCATCTCAGAAACAAGGCTGCTGGTAGTTTCCTAAAACCACATTGTTCTGCACAAAGAAAATGCTCAGTAAATACTACTGAACAATGAGCTTTAAATAACAATGCTGAATTTAGGAAAGAACTCCAGTAGTCATTCAGACATATCACTTCAAGACAGCAATGGGTTAATATATACATGTAAAGAAAGAGAGAGAGAGAGGAAAGTCAAATGCTGTTCTTGATTCTGCTTTAATGATTCTCAAATCTTTTAGCTCAGTCTTCATTAACCCAAGAGGAAAGATCAAAACGAATACAGAAATACATATTTTGTACTAATAAATTGACAAAAGAAAGTATGTAAGAAATTATGAGAAATGTTGTTCCGTTTTGATATAAAAGTAGAAAAGGGGCGCCTGGGTGGCTCAGTTGGTTAAGCAACTGCCTTCGGCTCAGGTCATGATCCTGGAGTCCCGGGATCGAGTCCCACATTGGGCTCCCTGCTCAGCTGGGGGTCTGCTTCTCCCTCTGACCCTCTTCCCTCTCGTGCTCTCTGTCTCTCATTCTCTCTCTCTCAAATAAATAAATAAAATCTTAAAAAAAAAAAGTAGAAAAGAAGGTGATGTTTAGCTGAAGGTAGGAAACACTGAATCTGTAATTAAATGCTGGTTCCACCAAAAGTAGTAATAGGACAACACAAAGGTGAGAGGCTATGTTTGCAATGAAAAATGTCAAAAATAAAATAATGATCTTTCTATCATGTACTGTATTACAACTTCTATGATTCTGTGTATTTTCTTCATTTCTTACCCTATATTGATTGTACTTTAATTTCCATGAATTATTTTAGGTTACATATTAAATTTAATGACGAAAGAAAAGGTATTACAAATGTAAAATACTAAGATCTATTTATATAATAACAAATATTTAGATTCATGAATGCTTCATTTTGTATAAAAAGCTTTTTTTAAAAAAATAACATAATGGATGAAATAAAAATAATTCACAATAAAAATCCAAAATAAAGAGCATCACAAATTGGATAATGAAAAACCCCATCTTTTTAAACCACATTTAAAAATATTCCATTAGAATTCAACAATACAATATCAGCATTATATTACTATCTCAAGCTCTATTTTGATAATTTTGTAAAAACAAAATTCTTCTGGCAAAGTATTTAAGTTGGCAATGTGAACAAATTAGTGCAGAATCCTAAATTCTGAAGGTAAATCCACTGGCACAAGGCTTAAGCTTTGATTCCAATGGAAAATCAGACATACAAACTAGATAGATGGATAGATAGATAGATGATAGATAATAGATAGATAATAGATAGTAGAGATAGAGAGACAGATTGATGGGCAGACAGACAAGTATTTACGTACCATCATTCATCATCAGGTTGGGTCTATTGAGAAGATAGAGAAGTTAAGATACAGAATTCACACTATTTATATACTCCAGAAATGCTGACTAAATAAGATATGTCAAGGAGTGTTGACTGTGTGACAGGACAGAAAGAATGGGTTTGCATTATATATTTAACTATCACTTTGTTAATTACTGATACTCTGAAGTAGAGTGGTTTAAGCGGGTATTCCTAAATCTAGATGTACCTTAGAATGGCCCAGAGAACTTGTGAAAAAACACAAAGCCAACACACGGTTTCAACTTAAACCCAATGAATTAGCGTTCAGAGTGGGACTGGATATCAATAGTTTGTAAAGTCCCTCCAGGTAATGAAGAGGGACTTCACTGAGGAGAGAGGAAGGAGAAACCCTACAACTGAAAGCAGTCAAAAAAAAAAAAAAAAAACTGTCCCAGGATGCCAGGTGCTCCCTTAAATGTCCATGGATTGTGTTTCCCTGGAGAGTAACTAGAAACATATCTCCATCTTGAGATGCAAAAGTATGGACATGAAGACCTGTAGTGACCTGGGGTATCTGAGCTTTCTATTTTTCTGTCCAGAGTGATAAATGATTTCTTGTCGTGCAAAGACAAACTGGTCTTCCTTAAAGAGGAAAAGGCACAAGAGGATGAGAAGAGTGTCAGCGTTCTAGCACTTTGAAATTGTGAAGATGTGTTCAAAAAGTAAATAAGTAATGCAAGAAAGGGGTATTCAAGAAAAGAATTCCAAAGATTGTGAGTGGAAAACAGGTGACAGTTATACACAAGAGGGAGTGGTAATCAAAGATTTTAGGGAGGCAAATGAATGATCTAATTGAATGAATGAGATTGAAGATGTGATGTAACAATTTTGTGCAAAAGAGTAGGAAGAAGAAATGTTGGAGGCAGACAATTATGCCAAGAAAGAGTGAACTTTGGAGAAACAGCAATGGCAATGGGCAGCGAGGCCATTATAATGTATGGCTGCTTGAATTTAGACATTGTTTCACCATACCTACATTTGTTCTATATTCACTATGTCTCAGGGTTTCGAGGATGTCCCGACAATGGTTCCACAAATTTAAGAAATTCAAAATTGTATAGGTATATAAAAACAGATAATATAGAATATGATTAGGTTTCCAATGAAACAGATATAACAAAGTGCCATGAAACCTGCTTAGGATTTAGGGTAGGCATTGCAAAGGAGGGAGTTGTGGGTTGAGACCTCTAAAAGAATTTTGATAGAAAACATATCTTTGAGGGATCAGTTATAGTTTCCATATTTGGGGCCAGCAGCAAAAGATTAAAAAAAAAAAAAAGAGGGTGGATAAGAAAACCAGATCACTTTTGAAACTTGGAAGGATTAGAAGCAGATCATCTTTGGAAAGAAAGAAAATCCTGTAGATCAAAGGCATCACAGATATGGAGAAGAATTATGACTACCATATGCCCATAGAATTCATCCATTAGAAGGTCATTGTTACCTTAAAATCTCTAAACTGTGAAGAATAATTGTATGAGATTAGAGTAAAGGAAGTAAAAGATCAATTTATATATATATATATGGGGAAATGGAGCAAGTGGGGACAGACTACTAATTTTTAAAACATGACATGAGAGAAGTAGGATTACAGTTAAAAAGAAAAAGATTTGTGTAAAGAGTTTTATTTATTTATGCTCATTTTTATCTTTCTTCATTGTTACTGAAAACATTTTCTTTAAGGTAAATATTTGAAGATACGAGCAAAAAGCCTCATAACATAAGGTGCACCGGGAATGAATGAAATCGGAGAACATAAGTAAACTAAGAATGAAGAGAGAAATTAAATTAAAAATAAAATTACAAAGGTCAGGTAAACAGTAAAACATGTTGAGTGCATGCATGGTGTGTGTGTGTGTGTGTGTGTGTGTAATGAGAAAAAAAATGGTATGTTAGAAATAATAGAAAAAGGAAAGAATTTTATTCCAAACAACACTATAGATTCGTTATTGACCTAAGACAAGTTAGCTGACCTTTGGTTCTTGTGCCTTAGGCTCAAGGTCTGTAAAATGAAGTTAATGATACCTGCTCCTAACTAACTTAAATTCTCTGAGAAATAATGAGATAGTTTATAAAAAGAGACTTAAGGTCCCTCAAAGACATATATTATAAAAGGTATCATAGCTCAGGCCACAGCTATATAACTAAAGCAATATCTCCCATTATGTTTTAGGTTTTTTTTTTTTTTTTTTCCTTCTCTGTTGTGTTTTTGTTGTTGTTGTTGTTGTTGTTTTTTAATATAAAGCTGGCTCAGTAACTCACCAAGTTTCTAAATGGAATTTTAAAAATTCATATGAAATTTCAAGCCTAGTTCTCCTGTTAATGCAGTGCTTTTATTGTTCTAAATTCAAGTTATTTGTAAAACAAATATGTACATACAACAACACCAGTTCTTCAAAAAGTATTTGAATCTAACCATCGATTGGGCATGAATATCTCTACGGTCACTTATTTTGGAATGGCATTTATCAACTATTTTTTGTCCCCGTTATGATACAGAGAAGAGTTTCACTTGAAGACACACCCTACTATAGGGACTTTTCAGATATTTTAGAAGTTGTTACAAATATATTCAATGGTAACTCCAGATAATATACAATTCCTGGGGCATTAAGTGTATCTTCATTGTTATCCCAGGCTCCAGCTGATTTAAGTACATCCGAGTTGGCATTGCTTTAAAGTCCTATAGACTTAGAATAAGCATTCTCCATTCTTGTATAATTTTATTCACTTTTTATTCTGAAAACCTACAGTTCACGTGGGAAATCGGCAGAAGTGTTAATGGGGATGTCTTCTATCTTCTATTCGCCTGCTGTGGGGGGCCCAGAATGGCTGCCTCTTTCTTCTCTCCCCTATTCATTGGAAATGCTCATGAGCCCCTGGTAAGAGATGTGTGAATGCAGTTAACATTTCCATATAAAATTAATCCCACAGACTGGGAAGGACAAACACAGGAAATAAAGATTTAAATCAGGTGCTGTGGGGCACGCAATGTAACATCAATAAATACATTTGCTCGTTAATATTTTTGATACTTTCTTTTCTGGAAAATGTGAACAGATGCTAAAACTGATACATCAGTATATTTAGGATTAGGAGAAAGATCGCCTGCTTGATGAGGAAAGGAGTTAGACTATATTTTGGCTAGAGAATAAGGCTTATTTTCTAAAGATGTTGTTACAAGGAGTAAAGCATTCATGAGGGGAAAATGTGGTGAGCATTTGATTCATTATTCTTTTTTATAAAATTGTATCTGCTTAATTGATAATACAAATTACCAAACAATAAACTTAAACCTAGGCAGTCTAACAAGTTTACAGGTCCCATGAGATGTTATCATAATTTCTACTTCAAATATGAACTACCACCAGATTTCATCCTGCTCTTATTCAGAGGGTTCAAAGGAGGTCAAGTCAATACATTTCACATTCATAAGAGAGAGGACTGAAGCAATTTTCTAAAAAAGTTTTTAACTATCTAGAAAGCTGATGTCACATTTTACTATAAGTATGATAACTACCTCATTTTTATTTTATCTTGCAAATTCATTATTTTTTTTAAATTTTAAAGACCTATCAAATCACATCTTTTTGAAAGTATTGACAAAAGAACATGTATTCTTTATAACCTGAAACTTTGAGAAAATTAATTTTGAAACTAATTAATATGCTATTCTGTTTTCAGAATACAATCACTGCCAGATATATATGACATTACTAGGTGTGACCTATTTTAAAAAATCTTCATGAGAAAGTCCATTGGTAGTTTCTAAGAAAAGCAACAGAGACCGCATGCATATTCACAAATATATGGATAGTAATAAAATTTTTTATTTTTATTCATTCTTAATTGTTAGATTGATTAAAAAGGTGACTACCATACCATGAAAGCACAGATGATGTCCCACAATCAGACACACTTAAAAATATTTGCCTTCTATCTACATTAGCAAAATCTCCTAAGTTAAAACCCGCACAATAAACACTTAGTGTTTTCTTTGATCGGACAGTGGCCAATTTTAGAAAAGGGAAAACCATGGAGGTGAGCTTCGGGAATATCTTGTTATATACACTACTTACAGTAAAAGGAAAAACATAGCATTGGGGTAAGAGTGCAGAAACTTTTCCCTTGGAGTTCATTTCTTATAACCTAGTGACACCACATTTATGGGGATTTTATTTGCAAGCGGATAGGACCCTACAGATGCCAGTGGAAAGAACTTCAGGTTAAATCTCTTTCCTTATTGAATACTGCTCTGTGTCTTAAAGACAACTTTATTGAGAACTTTAAATCTGCACCTTCCTTTTTAGCTTCAATAGCTTCTTCATAAATCGTCTCCTTATCTGGAACTCACATACAGCTGTCTCAGTCACATCAATTATTTCTGAATGGGCTGAAAAGACTTTTTTATTTTTTCCAATTCACTTAGTTACGTCCATCAAACAGACTTCTAATGACTCTCTTTGTCAGTCATAAAGCACTGAAACAGTCTTGCAGCATTCATAAGGAACACTACATTTTATTTTTAAAGAGGATCTATCTAAGACTGTGAGATCTTTTCTTGCAAAGGCACAGGTACTTGATTAGTCTGAAAACATTTTCAGCTGACGTCAGTGGCTACCATACAAACGTATCTAGGATTCCATGGTGCTTTAGATGGAGTACATCTGGCAGGACCTTCAAACAAACTTTAATCAGGTCTTTTAAACTTTTTAAACTTTGCTCACATCTCAATGTTTTTTCCATACTTCAAACGGTTTTTCTTTCTTTCAAGTCAATAGCAGATGAAAGGATATTAAAAAGAAACATGTTGAAACACTTGAACTATTTAATTAAAACACTCATTTAGGGAAAGAGAAGTTAACTAACTGTATTTATTTCTTTTGACTTGCATGCAATTTCATGTTTGACATTATTATTTGTTCCACAGAAAACTAAGAATGCAGATGATACTTGATAGTTCTTAGTCCGGTAGATTGCAAAATACTAAATATTGCAAAAGAACAATGACCATCGGTATTAAAACAGTAGCCACTATGGACTGGAAAAGTTCTATTTGTTTTACTTATGCTGTCACTTCTCCTCATGTCATCCCTACATGGGTCATATTATATTCTGATTTTGGGAATGAAAAAAAAATAATGAATTTCAGTATTTACTGCAAGAACTACTGTAGCCTTAAAATACAAGCGGGTCTCTTATTTCTCACCCATAATGAAAAATATCAGGAAACAGAATAGCCAAAGCCTAAAATTCTTAGTAAATGAAAGCAAGTCTTTTTTTTCTGAAACTCTGAAAATAGATATTATGCTCTAAAACACAAATTGTGGATCCTCCATATTGCCAACACAATTGCTTGGCCTATCTTTTGCTCTATTTGCTGACTTCTATTAATCCTAGCCCAGGATTAATAAACTTTTTCTGTAAAGGGTCAGAAAGTAAATATTTTAGGCTTTGTAGGTCATAGGTCTCTGGCACAACCACTCAACTCTGCTGTTACAGTGCAAAAAGAGCCACTGAAGACACATAAATGAATGAGTATGGCCATATTCTAATAATACTTTATGGAAATGGAAATATGAATTTCATTTAATTTTCCCACTCTGTGAAATGTTACTTAAAATTTTTTCAACCATATACAAATGTAAAAAATTAAATGTAAAAAATACAACTTTTCTGTTGTAGTAATATTTTTAAATGTCACTGTGGACTTTTCAACTAGTGTGTCAAGTCCTCATAAACACTTTATCCATTATACCTCTGTTTCAATGACAGTGCCTTGAAGATAGTTTATATTCAATTGTCATTTATTAACATGTATTGATATTTCTTGTCCTTTTTGGAAATAACTCTGAACTGGGCAATCAGGAGAATTGGATTCAAGTACTGGCTCTGATATTAAGTGTGAAATCTGGGGAAAAGACTAATCTTTTAGCTTTAGCATCTTCAACCTTAAAATGAAGAAGTTATGGCAGATGATATTTAATATCTTTTCCAGTTCTTTAATTCTCTGAAACTGTAAGAAGATAGGTGTGTTGGATCAGTGAATAAATGGTTGAAATCAGCGATTTTAAAGTAGACTTTGCTCACCCATTAAGAAATTCCTTAGAACACTGCAGGCAAATACTAATGCATCTTGGAATGCGTTTACTCGTCCAATAAAGATCATGAACAAAAATACTCATAACAATCAAACATTTTAGTCAATTACCTTAATGAAAAGTTACAAAGATGGTATGGTTCCCTCAGGCTTACCATTTTTGTGAAAAAAGTAGAAACATTCACTTGAAATGTCAGCTCCATGGAATATGTTTGCCTAATTCTTCCCTATCCTCTGAAACCACCTCTTTTGTGATTCCTTCTTCACTGAACCACAATAAAATGTTGAGTTCCAGGGCGCCTAAGTGGCTCAGTTGGTTGAGAGTCCAACTCGATTTCAGCTCAGGTCATGATCTCAGGGTCCTGGGATTGAGCCCCAAATGGGGCTCTGCGCTCAGTGGGGAGTCTGCTTCTCTCCTTTTCCCTCTCCCCCTGCCCCTCTCCCTGTTCATGCGCGCACATTCTCTCTGTAAAATAAATAAATCTTTTTTAAAAATGTTGAGCTCCTACTGTGTGCTAAAGTCTGTGAGATCTCACTCATCTCTCAAATGTATGATTCCGATAGCAGAGGTTAGCAAGGTTGGTACGAAATAGGATGGTGAAAGCATGCTGGGTCGTGATTGGATTACACCTCCCACTTCATTTGAGACCCTACCTAGTCCCTTGTAAATTTCCATGTTTACACTCACAGAGAAGTGGGAAAGCAGAGGGAGTCCTAGTTAGGAAAAGAGAACATTGACAAGCAACTAATGAGAAAAATGCTATCTTCACAATGACTTTCAATCCAACAAAGACTTACTAAGCATTTGCTTTGTGCCTACCACTGTGCTGAAAAATCTACATGCTACAAATTCAGGCATTAAGCTCGGTTGGGTAAGTGTAGATTAATCACGCAAAAGCACTCAGAATACAAGCAGAGGTTTCTTTTTTTCTTTTTCTTTTCTTTTGCTATTGTGATAATCATCAAAAGCTCAGTTCACATGCCGCTCAGTTGCTTTGCATGACTACTCTACACACCCATGGAGTTCCAGGAGCAGCTGAATGAGGTAGATAAACCTATGTCTTATACTACGCAGTTGGAGTTAGTCTGTAGCAGTTCAAGGGAGCAATGCTGAAGAACCAAGGGGAACTGCAGGAAAACTGCCCAGGTTTCCAGCTACTAAAACACCAAAAATGAACAAATAGACAACAATAACAAAGATGAAATATAGCCTTTCAAAAGCTACCTCCTAAAACACACAGAAGCTTAGAAGCGCAGAGAGAAGCCTGCCTCAGGAGCGCCTGACTCAATTCTCCCGAACTGAAGTGAATGAAAATAAAATGTGCATTTTCAGAGGCACTCAAACAGATGCTCCGGATTATTGTCTCCTTTTTTCCTTTTCCACCATAGACATTTCACCCAAACTGCACCTGGTGAATCTGTTTAGGAAACTATGTATACATTTAAAAACATTTACTTCTCCTTTTCTACCGAACGGAATTTTGTGCCCTTAAGTAGCTTTTGTTGGTCTGGATGGATTAAAATGTCTGACAGGAGTCAAGACAGACAAATGGAGTAAAGCTCTGAAGGGTTACTTAAGCATTTAATTATTAAACTGAGTTGAAACCTGAGTCTTGAGCCAGAATATTCTGCTATACAGGTGAACCTTCTGTTACCTGGGTGAACCCATTTTCTCTGCCATTCCTGCCAGCTTACTTGTTTTATCTTACTTCTCTGCACTTGGGTAAAAAGAGAAACTACCAGTGTCCATAAGGAAAAATATATTCAATGGCCAATGTATGGTAATTTTCATTCTTCAGTACAAGTCAAATGACTCTAGAAAAATCAGTGGAAGTGTGTGTGGTGGGCAGAGAAATGGACCCTGCTGATGTCCACCTCCTAATCCCTGGAACCTGTGAAGAGGTGACCTGAAAGGCAAAGGGGAATTTAAAATTGCAGATAGAAATAAGATTGCTCATCAACCGGCCTTAAGATAGGGAGATTATATTGAATTACCTGGGTGGACCCAATGTAATCTCAAAGATTCTTAAAAAATAGACAGGAAAGGCAGAAAAAGAGAAGAGAATGATGCAGTGTGAGAACTGTACTCACCTTTGATAGCTTTGAAAAGAGAGGAAGGGGCCACAGACCAAGTCATACAGGTGGCCTCTAGAAGCTCTTAGAGGCAAAGAAGGGAGCAGATTTTCTTCTCGTGCTTCCAGAATAAGCACTACCTACCAACCACCCTGACTTTTAGCCCAGGGAGGCCCATTTTGGATTTCTGAACTTGAAAACTATAAGGTAACAAATCAGCATAGTTTTAAGCCACCAAATTTTAGCCAATTTGTCACAGCAGCAATAGGAAACTTAGGCTTCACTTTTATGAAAGAGGTTAGACTCCTCAAATGTGCCTAGGTGTTCCATTCCTGGATCACCCCACCTATAGGACACTGAGAATTAGCACATCATTCTAATAATTATACTTATTTTATAAAACACTCAAATACACTGTGTTGCCTATTTTATGTTGAAAGTGTTCAGTCAGGGTAAACATGTTAAAATCATCTTCTTAGCCTTATTTTTGCATTTATTATTCTTTGAATACAGTGAAAACACCAATACCAAACAAAACAAATTAAAAAATGAAGCAGACTAGGTCTCTGTCCACTTATACATTTGAGGAAAAACCACTTCAAATGATAATCTCTCCATTGCAATGAAGATCTAATTTCATCTGTGTAACAGATTCTACACTGTAGAGTGTTCTATAAAGGATCATGATGAATTGAGCCCAAAATTGTGCCTATAGGCCAAAGATTTAGGGAGCTGATAGAGGCATTAAAAAAAAATCCATGAACTTGTAAGAAATCACGTAATCCACACTGGAAGAGTTAATAAATCCTAACCGGTGCCAAACTGTAGTTACTGTATTTGTACACATTGCCTCTTATCTGCTACCTTCTTTCTTTTTTTAAGATTTTCATTTATTTATTTATTTGAGAGGGAGAGAGAGAGCGCACGCATATATGAGCTGGGGGAGGAAGAAGCAGACTCCCCACTGAGCAGGGAGCCAGATGCGGGGCCTGATCCCAGGACCCCAGGATCACAACCTGAGCCAAAGGCAGACTCCCAACTGACTAAGCCACCCAGGCACCCCTACCTTCTTTCTTATTTCCTCTTTATTTCATGTTTGTGTATTAAAGAACATTTTTAGGAGGATGAATTCTTTGTGTAACAACTTGAGCTTTTCAGAGGAAAGGAAAGAAATAAATTCACCAAATAAATAATAAATAAGCATGTTGGCGTTTCATGACTCCTTAGGGAAGTGAAGATACTCACAACTTGACCTTAACATCAAGCTTCAAAAGGAATTCTTATATAGTACAGCAAGTAGTCAGAAATATAGGAATTTAATTTTTAGCCATAATTTGAGAATGTAGCATAGATAGTCCAATATTTGCTATATATAATTTTAATATTACATGCCACAAGAACAACTTATTTCATTTACCACTTCCTTGAGAAAATACGATTGAATTCTTAAGCTTATGGATAAGGGGCATTTTTAAGTAGGAGAGAAAAATAAGCAAGTCCACAAGACAATAATGTTATAGGACAATCATATTTTATTACTACTACTATTTGGCTTTCGAAGCATTTTTACATTTCACATTTGGAAGATACTTGGTGAGCTATATCTAAAATAAAATGTTTTCATTGCTTTTTTTTTAACCTAATTCTTTTTCAAAGTCTCTGACTTTTTTCCTCCCACACAAGTTTATATACATTGCCATTTTGTACACACTGCTTCAATGATTTCTTAATTTTCACTTTAGAAGTGCCAAAATGAAAACACTTTGGGCACCCATCGTTTGTAAAATACAATATAGCATAATAAAGTGTTTAACTCACCAATGCTTCTGCTCCTTGGATCTCATTATATGCATTCTATGTATTAAGAAATAACAGTACTATGCTAACTAAAATTCTGGGAGAAGCAACACGGTTTTGGCACCTCTATCTCTTTCTCTCTCTCTTTCTCTAAAACTTGGGTGGCTCAGTCAGTTAAGCGTCTCCACCTTCAGCTCATGTCAGGATCCCAGGGTTCTGGGATAGAGCTCTGCATGAGGCTCTCTGCTCAGCAGGAAGCCTGCTTTGCCCTCTCCCTCTGCCTGCCGCTCCACCAGTTTATGCTCTCTCTCTGGCAAATAAATAAAATCTTTAAAAAAAATAAAACTTCAGGTTTTTAATGACCACTATTTATATGGGAAGATTGTGAATTAACTAGGGATGGCACATGTTGTCTTTGCCCAGTTTGACAGAGAACCCTGAAGTAAAACACAGCTGAGCAAGAGACTTACACACTGCAACAACTGATCAATAGAAAAAGAAACACTTCTAGGGGGTAAACAGTAATTGGTAGCAGACATTTTCTGGAACATGTTGAAAGAAGGCAAAGCCTCCTTACCGATTTAGTTGATAAAGTGTACTTAAAATGCATAGTGACTGAGACTGGGGCGCCTGGGTGGCTCAGTTGGTTCAGCATCTGACTCACAATTTCAGCTCAGGTCATGATATCATGGGTCATGCGATCAAGCCCTGCATCAGGCTCCACACTCAGTGGGGGAGTCTGCTTGAAGATTCTCTCTCTCCCTCTGGCCCTCCCTCATTTGCTCTCTCATGTGAGCGCTCTCTCTCTTTCTCTAAAATAAATAAATAAATCTTTAAAAAATGCATATTGAAATTCCCTAACACTTCCTGATTGCTTATTATGTGTCCATTCAAAGTTTATTTAATTGTCACAATAACACTACGGAGTAAATGAGGAAACCGATGCCCATGGAGGTAACTTGTCCATAGTCACACAGTTGCTAAGTGATCCACAGTTTGGTTCTTACTCACCAAGCAATAGCCTGGCCTTGACAGAATGCCGAGAAGTTAATAAACAGACAATGGAACTTCTGCATATATTGACAAGAGAGCTGGTTCTTGTCCCAGATGAGCTAACTTAAAAGTAATCCAGGACTACACAAAAAACAAGTCCTCAGCAGAATAAAGTCAACTACTTCAGCCACTTCTGATGAGGGTTTTCCACAGGTTCCTTAAGCTCAGTAATTTCAGATTTGAACTCCACTGGACATCACCAGTAGTTCATTGTTACATTTAAGCCACTTGTAAAGGAAAAAATAGGTACTTCACCTTTCACCATATGGGCTTAAGTCATTTTTTTTTAAAGTCCAATAAACTTTCCTGCCTTGTCCTACACAGGTCAGCTGTTCTCTACTCTTGCTGCATATTTGAATTACCTGGGAAACTTAGAGAATATTTATGCTTGGACTACATCCCAAAATTATTTTATGATAGGGCTCAGTATCTATGTCAGCAGGATTAACAATTCAATCTGATCCTAAAGAACACTGGGAAATCATCCTACTTTCCATTTGCCTTGGCTGCCAGGAATCTCAGCACTCAGTTACCATATATTTATAAGCCTAAATATGGTAGGTATATTTTCTTATTCTCTCTTTGTGGCTTTTGAGGTACTAGTTCTATTTTAATAGTACTATTTTAATAGTCTCATTATGTGTTTTATCATAAAATATCTCAATCCTTTTGGAGGCAGATAACCTACAGTTTGAAAATGATTATAGAAAAAGTTAAAAGTTCTCCTTATCATTCACTTTCTTGACTTTGGGGAATATTTTTTTAAAAGCTATATTATATTCTAGAGAAAGTAATTTTTAATTAAAATCAGCCATACTTAGGGCTTTATTCAGAAACAAGATGACTAATGGAGTTTTATTTATTAGTTAATATGGGAATGACCAATATGCCATTAGAGATACAGGAAAATTCATCTTTATGAAGTTTTCTACACTTATCATGAGATATGTAAGACTATTTTGCTACTCAGTTAGCAATTAGTCTTGTATGACTGGTGATAGCTCTATTTTTCATGATCATGTTTCCAATGTATATTGCTATCCATAACTTTATTTCCACGTAATTATATATTAATTCTTCCTTTAGGACTAGGAAATCCTGAGATATAATGTCATCACTAGGCAGCATCATGAAGCATTACTAAAACCATGTCTTTACTACCTTTTCCTTCTTTGAGCATTTCTTATGCCATTTTTTTCTTTCACTTTCTTTTTCTCCCATATACCTCAAGTCATTCTGCTGATATACCACATCAACCATCTAGGACAAATTACCATTTCTCTGTTCTGTGATTTCCATGCACTAATTTGTGAATACCTATGGTAATGGTAACCAGAGTATTTATGTATTGCCTTATAGATGGTATATTGTTCCTCTCAGATAACACAGTGTCTTAAGCTAACTAAAATACTTGGTGCCTGAAGAAAATCTTTCGTAAGTGGTGTAAATTTCAAGAATTGTGTATCTGAGGATTGGGAGAATTTGAGGAGGGAGACTGAACTCTTCAAATCACAATTATTTCACCTGTTCTTCCTTCAACTGGAAATAGCACTGGACCAGGAGTTGATACCTAAACTTTCTCATTTCAATAGCAATTCAGAAGTGTTTCTTGGATCTCTACTTTGCTTATGCTGGCTTTACCATTCATGAGCTCTATGATATAAGGCAAGATTCTTAATTCCTCTAAGTCTCAGTTCCTAACCTCCATTGTGGGAGAAAACCAGGAACACTTACATCGGAGTATAGCCAAGAGATTTAAGTTAGACAATCCAGTGAGTCCTAATGTTTGCGTGCATGGTAATCACTGAGGAAATTGCTCAAAAGTACTCAAGAGCCTGTTGCCGCACAACCAGAGAATCTGGTCATTTGGGTTAACAAACAACCTAGATGATTGTGACACACATCAAGTTTTGAGAATCACTGATATAAACCATGTAAAACACTTGCCACATTTGTTTTATCAGTATTACAGTTGTTATGAACATCACCATTATCATGGTTAACACTGAGATGCTCCTCACAGCAAGCAATAAAGAGGTAGTCAGGACCACCGGTTACCAGGAAATTTAGTTATGGAAAAAACCAGTACTAAATGGGGCCCCTGGGTGGCTCAGTTGTTAAGCGTCTGCCTTCGGCTCAGGTCATGATCCCAGGATCCTGGGATTAAGTCCCTCGTCGGGCTCCCTGCTCCGCGGGAGGCCTGCTTCTCCCTTTCCCACTCCCCCTGCTTGTGTTCCCTCTCTCGCTATCTCTCTCTCTGTCAAATAAATAAATAAAATCTTAAAAAAAAAACAAAAACAGTACTAAGAACTGCAGTCATTGATGGCCCCCCTCATTCTTCCCCCGCAACACACACAAAAATGCATGCGGTGAGGAGTTGTTGAAAGACAGCAGGGTACAGAGTCATAGCCAAGTGGGTTTTAGTCTAGAAAGATTCTGGGAGAAGTTAAGGAGACAGAATTCAAAGGATGTAGTCAACAGCAGAGGCAAATCCAAAAAAAGACATCTTGGAAATGACCTGATGATTAAGCCTTGTCCTGGCAGACATGCTATTGCTTCTTACTGGCTGGAAGGCCTAACTGAAAGCGATTGCAGATGCCAGACAGCCTACCTCACAGAGAGCAGGCTCAGATGGGATCTGCTTTACAGGAAGGATCTGCATATTGTTATCTAACTCTAAGGAGCTGGGGGTAATAAAGGCCTGGGGCATTAAGCAAGGGGTGATTATTTAAACGAAAACAATAAAAAATGTACATCTGTACAAAATACACATGTCAGGAAAGTCAAAGTAAAAATAATTTGTAAAATCTGAAACTGTAAAATCTGAAATACTACAATGTCTCAAAGCCTTCCCTTTAATAAAGTGAGTTTCACTATATTCAAAGTGGATGAAATAGGAATGTCTGGGAATTTGCATTGTTCTAGATAGGCATTTTCAAAATCTGTAGTGTTAGAGAACCCTGGGGTAGTGGCTTTCAAAGTTTCTTTTTTGTTTTTTGATCACTACCAATAGTAAGAAACACGTTTCACATTCTTATCCTGCACACACACACACACACACACACACAGGAAAGGAAAGTATCATATAACAATTTTTTCCTTTACTTCATGCAGTGCATTTTGCAGTGCATATGGATATATATATCCATATTCCATCTCATTCCATTCTCTTCTTTAATTTAAAAATAATTTAACAATTTAGTGGTTAAGATCCACTAAATTGACTGTAGGATCCATTTCTGGGTCTTTACTACAGTGTGAGAAAAAGTGGCATTTGTAAAAAATGGAGATTTCAGCCCCACCTCCATCTCAAGGTAGATATTTAATAGTCCTGGGGGAGGAGTCAAGAATGTGCATTTTATAAGTGTCTTAGGTGATTCTGATCTCTAGAAATACTGTGACCTACAGAGTTAAAAACTTCATTCAGATATATAGCTGATTTCACCTTCACCTGATGCCTTCCATCTCCCTGCCCCTGTATGCTTCTCCTCTACCATAAAACAGAACTGGAGCCAAACTTAGACCTAACTCAATCCCATGCCTGGCACCATATTTAACAGATGAATAAACTGAGCTCCAGAGAGAATAAATGCTAGATATAAATTTACCACCCTCCTCAGATTCCACTGGTTTTTAAATTCCTTCGCAGATCCCAATAAATCTCCAAACAAAACAAAACAAAAACAGAAAAACTTTCTCAAATGCAATTTATGACTTACATCATGCAGACTCTCCCCCCCACTCTGAGGCTACTTTTATGGTTAGCAAATAGAAACATGTTAAACCAATTTGACTGAACTCCACTTTAAATGTATATTTATCTCACCACAAATTGGGAAACTTAACTTCTCAATTTTCTTATTAAAGTTCAACTACAAATATACCTTTGGGGGGAAAGAAAGAACATTTCCAGTGTACTCTGGAGTAGCATCAAGTAAAGGAGAGTATTACAGAGCTGAGACCTGATTGTGCTACAGGCTGTAAAGTTATTTCCCATTACTGCCTAAGAAGCACATATATTGAACTAATTGGCTAAAATTTGAAATGATTTCTCAAATAAAACTACAAGCAATTTTGCTACTATTCACATGATATCACTACAGAAAAGTAAATACAACCCATTTTATTTGTGTACAATATTGACATTTACTACTTATTTCAGAAGGGTAAACAGCTAATATGTGTTTTAATCAGTTTGCTTGCCTGGTTGTATGTACTCTCTACCATCAAAAACAAAATTATTTTTTTTTTAAAGATTTTATTTATTTGTTTGAGACAGAGAGAATGAGAGAGACAGAGAGCACATGAGAGAGGGGAGGGTCAGAGGGAGAAGCAGGCTCCCTGCCGAGCAGGGAGCCCGATGCGGGACTCGATCCAGGGACTCCAGGATCATGACCTGAGCCGACGGCAGTCGTTTAACCAACTGAGCCACCCAGGCGCCCCAAAAACAAAATTATTAATTCACATAGCTTCTGTTAAGGAATTTAGGAATAATAGAGGTTTCCTTCTCTTTTAAAAGTCTGTAATAAATAGAAATATACCCAACTAATCTCCACAAAATAACTTTGAAGGATATTATTAAAACATTTATATTAAGCAGTTATTTTCTATGAATAATTAAAGGAGATCATTATGTAGCTTAAGAAATATTTTATACCGGGAGTTCCCTTAGAATCACCTTAAAAAGCTCCACAAACACATTGGTGTGGATAGAAAAAATATTTGAAGTTATTGAATCTCAATCATGACTTAGTACGCCATAACGTAAAATATTGTTGAATGAATGAAGTAACAAATGAGAAAAATGATTTTCAACCTCATGTCTTCAAGCCCCTTAAATATTTGCAGTATCTATTAAAAAGGAGTTTGTAAGGTAATTTAGTGGTGCAAACAAAAGGTGGGTAGAGAGAGGAAGTGGGAGGTGTTTGCCTAGCCATTCAAAAGCATGCCGCTGTCCATGTATGTTCAAAGATACCTTTAAACTGCAAATAATTCACGTGTTTGCTTTAAAAAGTAGGATCCAAATTCAGTATAATGTCCCCTAATTAGCCATTACTATAAGATATAATAAATATTTTGAAGAAATAAAACTTTATTTAAAATTTCTTTATCAAATTTTTCACTTCTTCATTAAAATTTTCCACACAATTAGTCTGAGTTAGTGTGGTTTTACTATACCTAATTTGTTAAAGTACTGTCTAAATCATTCATCTGTAAGACTAAAAAGGAAAAAAAAAATCATTCCTTGCTCCAGTGTTAAGGTTTGTACTACACATTCAAAGTACAAGATAGTTCATAACATTTATAAAAATGGAATTTTGTTATTTTTATCATCATGGCGGGTTAAAGCTCAAGAGAAAAAAAAAACATCTATAGAAACAAACACATTGAGAGTCAGTTCAGCATTGGAATAGCTGTCCAAATCAACAAAAGCAATTAAGCTGCATTGAAATAAATAAAAATTTCAACAAATAGCATTTTATATTTTGTTTAGTTTCCAATTTCACAGTAGGAATTTAGTGATTGTTCAAACCCATATAACTAAATTGTAAATTAAATGCTCTCTAGACATATCAAATTTATAGTCCAAAATGCAAATATAACTGGATTTACCTAGAAGTTGTTTATGATGTAGTGAGAGGCAAAAAATGTCATTAGAACAATCAGAGTTATGTCATGGAGCTCAGGAAAGAAACAATAACCCTTGCAACTCATTATCGCTTATATAGTAGAAATCACTCTTGCTTACAAGATTGGATGGGAACCTTTGAATACCGTTCACAATGAGCCAGAGTTCTATGTAGGGTGCATTAGATGAAATGGAAAAAATAAAGCATCAAGAAGGTTTTGAATTAGGGATATGCTCATTGCACAAAGCAGATATCTTCATTGCTCCCATCCCTTCATGTGCTCAATTTCACTTTGAATGGGTTTGCTGTGGTTTAGATTTGTTTGTCATGTAAATTCAATTTGAGTAAAGTGACATCTAATGAGGTGCCAAAGCCAGTCCTTAGGGCAACTAGCATCATTGCTCTTACACCTTTGTGTGTGTGTGTGTGTGTGAGTGGAGTGGGGGTTGTATTTTCCACACCCTGGGATGGTCTGCAAGGTAGAAGAACAGAAAATGACTCCCTCAAACATTTACCACTGGTTATCTAAAAAAGAAGTGCTGTTCTGCCTCCTCTTGGAAGCAAAATAACCCAGGGAAAATAGCATTTATAATGCAAAAGCAGGTGGGAGAATGGTTGAAATAGACACTATTGTGAAATACAGCTATACTCTACCACACGTTAGCAATGCATCACATGTTCCTATAGCCAAATTATTTCAAAGCACTATCATAAGCTCATGTTTAAAATAACACTTGCATTTTCTGATTATTTTACATAGGGTACTTAAGTGTTTCTATTGTTCTAAATAGCTGAGATCATGTTATGAATACTATAGATCAATGCATAAGAAGGTTCAGTAAAATACTGCAACATACACCTGATTATGTAATGTATGCCTTCCTGAAGAGACCAAGAGATTTTCCAGAACAGATTTGTCTTCCTTTGTATCCTCCACCATCATTGGCACAAAGTTGATACTCATTGTTTTGGCTGAAATTTTCATGTTCATATTGAAAATCTGTTTAAATTTAAAAATATATATTGTTTAAAATTCTGTAAAGAAAGAGGATATACATCATCCTTAGTATAAGAAGATAAAACTGATGCATGACATAATACTATGATAAAAATAAAATAACAATATAATAAAAATAAGTATAATTTATTTAGCACCTACAAATTTGCTAAGTATAATGCTAGAGGTTTTACATATGTTGCTTCATTTATTTCCCACAAGAACCATATGGCGGCATATGAATTATTACCTCCATTTGAGAGAATGAATTTGAGTTTCAGAGAGGTTGAATAATCTTCCAACACTAAAACAGAAAGAGGCAGAGTCAAAATGTAAAGCTAGGCTCTGGGTCATTTCCCAAGAGGAGTTGCTTTCTAATCTAGCAGGAGTTACATGGTCCATATACAAACATCTGTATTTTTCATTAAATGTTGCTGGTGACAAACACTCACATTAGCAAGATCATATACCTGGATTAAATGATGAGATTATGACCTCAAAACACAGGATCTTCTTTTTTTTTTTTTTAAGATTTTATTTATTTATTTGAGAGAGAGAATGAGATAGAGAGAGAGCATGAGAGGGGGGAGGGTCAGAGGGAGAAGCAGACTCCCCGCCGAGCAGGGAGCCCGACGCGGGACTCGATCCAGACACTCCAGGATCATGACCTGAGCCGAAAGCAGTCGCTTAACCAACTGAGCCACCCAGGTGCCCCAAAACACAGGATCTTCTTTTCCCAAAGGCAACCAGTCTCTAGGTCATGGCCTTGACCTCACTGATACCACACTCTAATCAATTAGGTTTCTCTGGGAAGCTGAAACTTCAGGGAGACTCATAAATATCATTCACTGGTGCCTACTTTGTTACACACATCGCAACTATTTTCTCCTGACAACTCCCCACTTGATAAAACCTTAATCTAGCAGAGTTTTTCTTCGAGGTAAGAGTTCACTCTTGGGTGTTGGTTTCTGCTTTGAGGGCATTCCAAAGCCGGGCTAAACTGGTTGCAAAGTAAACTTCAAACATCCTGCATTTTCACTGGAGATGATACTTTAGAATGTGAGGCTCATTTTGCTGAAAGAATAATTTCTCTAAAACAAAATAGCCCAGGCAGTTAATAAGTCATTATCAAGACTGAAAGACTCTGAATCCAATTCTCCCAGGGAGCAGACAGATATCTGCTCAGTACCCTGCACTGTCACATAGAGGAATATGACTGGCTTTGGCCATCATTCTACCATATTTATTACACAAATCCTTAGTTGTAATGACCTAAAATTTACCACTCCCTGGACACTTAATCTAGCACATTCAACCATGTTGATATAGCTGGGACATGTAAGCAGTAGAGTCCATTTTTCATATGGAAGTCAATTTTTCCTATTTCTCTGTAATGAGAAATAATATATTTAGGACCAATTAATGGAATAAATAGTACATTTTAAGGGCGCCTGGGTGGCTCAGTTGGTTAAGCGACTGCCTTCGGCTCAGGTCATGATCCTGGAGTCCCGGGATCGAGTCCCGCGTCGGGCTCCCTGCTCAGCGGGGGGTCTGCTTCTCCCTCTGACCCTCCCCCATCTCATGTGCTCTCTCTCTCTCTCATTCTCTCAAATAAATTTTAAAAATCTTAAAAAAAATAGTACATTTTAAGGCAAATGGAATTCCCCTCTGGTTTAATTTACAAATGAGATTATAGTTTCTGGAAACATGGTAACAGATTTCTTTGCTAGATATTCGTAATCAGCTAAATGAGCCTTATCACCTGAAGATGAACCTTCCAGATCACATATACAGCAAGTCACATTTCTGCAGGCTATTAGCTCACATATCTGCAAACCTGAGTATGTGCTAAATTGCTAACTTCAAATCCAAAAGTGGGAATAGCCCTAAGTGAGTCAAGAATTTGGAAGACAGACATTGTTACCTCCATTACAGTCTCCTGAATACTGATACTTGGTGGTACTTTGAAATTTAATAGTAACTCAAGCAACTATATATATAGTTATATATATAGTTATATATATATAGTTATATATATATAGTTATATATATATATGTAGTTATATATAGCTATATATATAGCTATATATAGTTATATATATAACTATATATATATATATCTTCCTCAGGACAAATGAATGCCAATTCATACATGTTTAATTTAGGTTAGTTTTTTTGGAAAGTAAAAATAAACCTACTTATTAAGTTACCACATACTTTGGAAAACAATAACAATAGCAACTTAGAAAATTAAAAATTAACTTTTTGACAAAATTATTTTCTGTTTCTTTTGTCACAGAAAACAATCTAGTTGGAACTTCCAATTTTAAGACCATATAAGATGTGACATAGAACATACAGAATGTGGGGCACCTGGGTGGGATCAGTTGGTTAAAAATCTGACTCTTGATTTCAGCTCAAGTCATGATCTCAGGGTCGTGAGATTGAGCCCCATGTCAGGCTCCATGCTGAGCATGAGTCTGCTTGAGATTCTTTCTCTCCCTCTGCCCCCCCCATTTGCTCACGCGCACGCACTTTCTCTCTCAAATAAATAAATAAACAAATCTTTAAAAAAAGAACATACCGAATGTAACAAAAATTTCTTATGAAGAACATAAAACTTATTCAGAAAAATGACTTTACAGTACTCATATAACATTTTAAACAGTGATAATCACACTTCAATAGACTAGTCCGATTTGATGAGTAGGAAGCTCCCATATGGTACAGAGTGATTATTTGTGGGAAGGAATGTGTTTTTCTCTTAAATTGTGGCAGAAAGAAATGGCTGAAGTAAACAAGAAATGATGAATCAGTGAGAGAGGTCAGTACATACTATTTAATTGAAAATTGTTCAGTGTCCTAATCTATGAAAAGGCCTATCAGATATGTTTTCTCCATTTTGGGAAATAGAATACCATTGTTAAATTTAAAAAAAAATAGATACATAAATAACTAGATAAATAAATAAACAGATTCTTTGTTATTTCATTTCCTACGTGCATATTCAATATGAAAAGAGAAAACATATGAGTAACATAATAAGATGTGATTATTCATCTCACAGAATAGATTCTTCATTTACCACTGATTCACTATTTAAAGTCATCAGAGAAAAGTACTAGTGTACTTAAAATACATAATTTCTCACAAGTCTTTTTTTTTAAAGATTTTATTTATTTATTTGACAGAGAGAGACACAGTGAGAGAGGGAACACAAGCAGGGGGGAGTGGGAGAGGGAGAAGCAGGCCTCCGGCGGCGCAGGGAACCTGATGTGGGGCTTGATCCCAGGACCCTGGGATCATGACCTGAGCCGAAGGCAGACGCTTAATGACTGAGCCACCCAGCCACCCCAATTTCTCACAAATCTATGCAGTTACCATTTATTACATAAAAAAGGCTGCACTTCAGAATTCTGCTTAGAGTGACTATTTTTCTCTGTTAGCATTATTTGATTTGGTTTCTAATTCACTGTGAAACATTCCACTGAGTTTCTATACCTTCTCACTTAATTGGGGAATAGCTGGATATGGGATCATTTTCTTCCCTTTTCATGTAGACTCCATCAATATGCAGTTCAGGGAGCTTATCTTTCCACATAGTCTATTTTACAAGCAACAGTTAATAATTTCTATATTTTATCAAAAAGATATTTAGGGTAATACCATATAAAAAGCCATTAACTTATTCAACATTCAAACTTGTTTGACAGAATCTCTCTCTTTTCTCTATGTATTCTATGTTAAGTGCATGTCAGTACATGTAAATTCTGGGGAGAACTTTCCCCTGACCAAATCGCTTGAAAGTCTGACAGTTCACATAAGTGCAAAATAATAAAATTGCCCCCAGTGTTTTTCTGAAGTAATTTATGTGCTGGAAACTCTGAAAAGTGCAATTTAATTCTTAATATAAAACGGCCACTATAAATTGGGAGGGGGCGGGGTGGGCAGTCAGCTAGCTGGTTACAACATGTAACTAATTAAGAGTTTCATATTAATCAGTAGGTGACCTTTGGTCATCTTTCCTCCTTTGCAAAGTTCGTCGCAGCTGCTGTTGTTTTACTTAAAGTTTAAAAAACAGTGGATTTGGATCAGACACTATGGTAATTTAACTCCCAGGGAGTAATCATTTCTTCATTATGGGGGAGAGAAAGTCTACAGATGCCAAGATCCTAACCAATCATTCACTTAATCCAAATGTAACTTGGTGTTCTAATTATATAAATTATTCCACATATTTATCTGCAGTAAATGGCTCTCTGGCTTAGGTCAAAAGCAGGCTTAATATTTGTACAGCACAATGCATATTAAAAAATGAAAGACCGAAATTATAGCACCGGAATCCAGATGCTTTCAGAGAAAAGCAACATTTTCAGTCCATTTAGTAAAGAGCCTGCTCCCATTTCCTAAGTGGCTCTAAATGGTCAATGCACCTCCAAAATGTAATCAATGTGTTCTCCTAGTCCTGGTAACACAGACATAGTTGTTTACTATATCATGAGACTAAACTAACTTAGAAACCCAATTAACCATTTTAATAACTAGAGAGGGGTTAATAGAGGATTCAAAATGACAGTTGGTAATTATAGGCCTCTCTCTCATTTAAACAGAGCTAGAAAAGGTGATAAAAAAACAAAACAAAACAAAACAACAACAACAACAAAAAATGCAGGCAGAGGAGGTACCAAGTATGGCCGCAAAGAGAGCTTTCATTTTTCACCAAGCACTCATGGAGCCACTTACTGTGAGCCTATACCTAACCTTGGGGAACTTTCTACCCATGTTGCTTCAGCATGACTAATAACAAGGAGGCCTCCACAAACTGGGTTGCTACAGTAATTGTAAAGAAAATGTTGCCTATTTTATTGGCATTAGTTACTTCACTTGGATGTTACTAACACAATATTGATAACATTTATTATACAAGGTAAATATAAGGTTTTAAATCTACCCTTAGAAATGATAGGATTTATTTTTGAAAGAATGCTGGTACAATGCACTCCTGCATAAATATCTTGTGCGTGCCATTTTTCCAAGAAATCTATCAGATTATTGATTCTTTTTTCCCTCTGACCTTGAAAACCATTAAGATAAACTAGTGACTAGAACTCCATTAATGTGCATCAAAATAGATTATCTCTTTTAGAAGATTCTCAAATGTACAAGAACACAGTTGATCATATATTTAGGTTTAAGTTGTTCAAAACATTTGAGTTTCAGCAGTTGATATTGACTACACAATGATTAAGAAAAATAACAAGTGATGAAATCTAATGCAATTCTATCTTTTAGCAGACACATAAAACAAAGTGCATTATAAATCATGTAGTAGTCTAAGTATTTATGTTAAGCATGCAATTAAAATGAAAGTATATTAAGTGTGTAGGACATTTTTTCTATCACCTCAGCTTCGGAATCCTTCAAATTAAATGAGTATGAATTGCATTAAATGAAAATCAGACACACTTGGCATATAAATTATAGCTCTCTTTGACAGTGATTTTTATTTTGTATGTTTTAAAGGATATCCCTATAAATACTGGTCAATGGCAAATTTACTCTAAAAGTCTGAAAGTCTGCTAATAGTGTCTCCTTAGTTTATGGTTTTTTATTTCTGAAAGTCTGCTAATGATGTCTCCTTAGTTTATGGTTTAAATCACCACAAGCAAACACTGCACATATAGCAAAAATACATCACATCTCCTTTAATGTCTATATTGATACACAACCTGCATTGATCACAATTCTTCTGTGTTCTATACACAGCTCTATTATTGTACTTGTTCTATTGTCTTGCAATTATTTATTCATAATTTATCTGCCTACTATGACTTTTCATTTAGTAAAATTAGGGCCCATTTTTGTATCTGCTGATGAACAAGCACAAAGATTTTCCACATTTTTTTTGTACTATAACATTGTGAAGTTTATTAAAATATCATCTTTAAGTATCTCTTATTGAGCAACATTATGAAAGTTCTCTTAGTATTTTTGGTATTTTAGATTCCAAAACCTTTGTAATGTGGTCTAAGATCAATTTGTCATCGTTTATACATGTTATTTTTCCTTTGTAAAGAAACCATTAGTGAAATATATTGCCTTTATTTTGCCCAAACCACAGTTACCTTATTCTATCAAACACTTGGTTACTTTCAAACTACCCTGTAGGTGTTTGTTTGGAGTGTTATCACTTTTAAATTTCTTAAGTCAATGTGAGATGGAACTAAAGTAAAACTGTTATATTCTCAAATTTGTTTTACTATGGATAATTTCAAACATACACAAAATCTAACAAAATTGTGTAAGAAGTCACCATGCACACGTTGGCCAGTCCCTACAACTGTCATCTCAAGAGCACACCTGCCCTAACCTCTCTTCTGTGCACCTCTCTTCCTCTCCAACGACTGAAAGCAAATACCTGATTCACATCATTTCATCCATATTTTACTACTAGTATCTATAAAATATGCACTATTTTTACCAAACCACAACACCGTTATCACTCTTAAATAATTATTCCAGGAACCAAACTGAGGGTTACAGAAGGGTGGGGGGTGGGGGCGTGGGTATTAAGGAGGGCACCTGTTGGGATGAGCACTGGGTGTTATATACACAACTAATGAATCATTGAACACTACATCAAAAACTAATGATATGTTGGATAATTGAACATAATAATAATAAAAAATTAACAATAATTCCTTAATACCATCAAATTTCCAGTCCATGTTCACATGTTCAATTGTTTCGTATATGTAATGATTTGTTTTTCAAGTAGAACCTAAATAAATTCCATACGTAATAACATGGCAATTGACTGCTATTCTCTTCTAAATATAGGTATTCTATCTCACTCTATTTTTCATCTTTCCACTTATTTTTTGAAGAGAAACAGAAATCTATCATCTATCTATCTATCATCTATCTATCTATCATCTATCTATCTATCATCTATCTATCTATCTATCGGTTGATTGCTGTATTACCTCACCGTCCAGATTTTGCTGATTGCATTCTTATGGTCAAGTTCAACATTTGCCTCTATCCTGTGGATACATAGGCTTATCAGATCATGTGTGTGTGTGTGTGTGTGTGTTTTATGTGTGTGTTTTATAAGACTACTTCAGAGAAAGTATCTACAATATTTTCAATGCTTGAATTTTTAAATCGTGGCAGATCCATTACATAAATTCATTTAGAAAGCTTCATTGTTGCTTCTATCATGAAAATCAGATGAGTGCCACATGAATGCAGACTTATAAATTTTATTGAATGCAAGTTAACTTTTCTACACATTCTGGCATACAAACGTTCATATGCAAGATTGAATTTGCACCAAAAGTGTTGAATATAAAGTTAACAAAATTATTTAGACCAAATGATAAGAACATTTTAAAAAATTTTATGGTGATTAAAAGAAGTTCCTAAAAATGAACGGAATGCCTCTTCTTATGTATTTCATGAAGTCCTATGGCAAACCATGGTGTACCTGAAATAATGAATATGTATCTAGCTTTTGCTGTAGCCCTCAATTGCATTTGGTAGTTGACCATGTGGTTCATTGCATTAAAGACAGCACAACAGTCGTTTATTGAAAACCTACTATATTCTACTCTTCTGGACTCTCGCAATATAAAGATAAACCTGAGAAGTATTCAGTATAGTATGAAGAGGGACACATACACCTGAATGATTGCTGCAGACTTACTATGGTATAAATGTGCTTATAACAACCTCAGCTTCGATGATTCAAGTTGAAGATTAACAATGGTTATTTTAAGAAATCTGATATTCCTACTATCTACAGAGGATTATTATTTAGTCATAGTTACCTTATCATACCACTGCTTTATTTGCCAAGAATAACATTTTTAACCCTATTCATTGGCTCTTAAGTCACACACACACACACACACACACACACCCCTCTCAAAAGAGGATAAAAATTCTTTGAAAGAGACTGAGGAAATAACACTTTCGTATTGCTTATTATGTTCCATGTGCTATTATAAGTGTCTCGCCCCTATTAACTCATCTAATTTACTCAACACAATACATATCATGATACAAATTACTGTATATAAGAAAACTCAGTTTCAGCAGCTTGCCTGACACCTCACACTAATAAGGGACAGAGCCAAGAGACACATTTCGGCAATGTGACCGCAGAGTCTGTGTTTTAACCACTATGGTACACTGCCCCTTAATCGAACCATGTAATCAAGAAACAAAAGAGAAACAACTGATTGTGTCATCTGGGCTGGAGTCAGGCTGGTTGGATTCTGGCTTTGAGACCTTGTGCAATGTACTTTGTGCCTCTTTCTGTTTATAAAATGGGAATATGGATAGTACTTGCCTCACACAAATTCTGTAAGGATTTACAAAAATGGTGTGTACTGTATTTGGCAAGTAGTGAGGTGTTCAAATATGTTAGCTATTATATTTATCATTATATGCCCCAAACAAAGGTCATGGTATTTAGAATGTGTTTCGAAAAAAGGCAGCCACTGCATGTCCTATATAATATTAAAATAAATAGAAAATGAGGTATTCACAGGGAAATATCTCCTCTCTTGCCTTCCACAGGAATAAAAAGTTACAAAAGGAGAGAGAAAATGGTAAAGAAACCAGTTTATCAGGAAAGAGTAGGGTGGGGCTCTTGGGTGGCTCTGATTCTTGATCTCAGTTCAGGTTTTGATCTCAGGGTCATGAGTTCAAGCCCCACATTGGACTCCACGCTGGGTGTGGAGCCTACTTAAAAAAATATATAAAGTAATGCATATTGGCACCTATCACAGTTACCTCACTTACTCTTCACTTCAAACTTAAAACAAAAGTGTTCTTACTCCCATATTACAGTCAGGAAAACTGAGTCTTGTTGATTATTCAAAACCACACAGTCAGTACATGGCAAAACCAGGCAGATCTGAAACTATATCTCCCTGACATCACAGCTTTTATTTTCTCACTACACCAGTGCTTTTCATACTATAGGTCCCAAGTTAGAGAGTCATAAAATCATTTTAATGGATTGCAACCAAGATTTTAAAAAATAGAAGACAGGAGAAAACATTAGTGCACATCACATGAAGTAAAAGCAAACACTATCTGATGGAAGTGTTGAACTTATGTGCATGTGTATATCCATGGGTCTACTGAGTTGCCATGGAAATTGCATTTCTTAATGTCTGCAGCATTCAAAAAATTTAGAAATACATAGTACCTGTCACATTCTTCATGCTGATGTAACAGTCAAACAGATATTTATTGATGCCCAAGCTACTGAGGTCACAATCCAATAATGGCTTAAACTTATACATTTTCTGAAAGTACCTCACAAAAAAGAGGGGAAAAATCAAAATATGTGCAGATACACACACATACATGCATATAGATAGTGTGCAGCTTTCTGCTCTGTCTCACATTCCCAGGAAGAATGAGGAAAATTTGGTTTAATGGGTTATACCGTCACTAACAAGCTGAGTGGGTTGACACATCTATTAAATTTTATGTTCCTTGGGTTTTTTCTCTATAAAAAAGAAGACAACAATTCCTTCTCTCTAATAACCTCTGTGGGACTCTGAGCTATTTAGGCAAAAGTCAGTGCAGTGATTTAGAGAAACAGTCAAGGGAGAGGTATGAGTGTGTGTGTGTGTGCGCGCACACCCGTGTACGTATATGTATGTGCACGCTTAACAGGAAGACATCAATGCTGACAAAAAGAATGGCAAAGTGTATGATAACAAGGCAAAGTATCTGTCTGAAAGAGGAATCACAGCTTCTTGAGATCATGGGATATCCCTATCAGTTGGCTGGGCTTATAGACAGTAAGAGTCACTGGTGATAAATTGGAAAATATGAAGTGCTTGAGAAATGGGGTGGTCTCCACAGGTATGGAAAAATATTGGTTGCCAGCTAAAAGCATTGCCTGCTAACCTCAGGCATGGATTCACGCCTCAGTAATTGCGGCTCTTGCTAAGGCAGTGACCTCCATTAGCTAAAGTTTTACTTCGTCTTTATCTTCTTTCTTCTCTTCAAAGACTAAGGCATGCAATGAAAGATTGATTTCCCCACATGACTAAAGCTCAGAGATGGTAGATTCACCAAATGCATATTTTATTTATTTTACCAATTGCTACCAAGAAAAATGGTTTCTAGCTATGGAGAATAAGCATTCTCAGGGTTGTTGGCCTCAAATTGTGGCCTCCGGAATAATAAAGGTCCCCATTTGGTGGCCTATAAGTCTGTCCTTCTGCTTTTTGGCCAGTTGTTACTAGTGTTAAAAAAAGTTTTTATCAGGGGCACCTGGTGGCTCAGTCGGTTAAGTGTCTGCCTTCGGCTCAGGTCATGATCTTGGGGTCTTGGGATCGAGCTCCGCATCGGGATCCCTGCTCAGTAGGGGGTCTGTTTATCCCTCTCCATCTGCCACCCCCCCCCCGCTCGTGCTCTTTCTCTCTCTCAAATAAATAAAAAATATTTTTTAAAAAGTTTTTACCAGTTATTTTATATATGATCCATATTTATATCTCAGCCTTGTTAAAATAAAAATAAGTAAATAAATGAGGGAAAACCACAATAACTTTAGATTCAAGAAAATGTGCAAAAACCCAATCCCATCAATTAAGGACTATTTCTAAAGACTTTCAAACACACTGCTGAAAAAAAAATGTGAAGGTGAAAAGTACGAGTCATATAAATGAAGATTCAATTTTAGCCAGTTTTAACTTAATATGAGAACAGCAGATGGTGTGACTTACTGAAAGTACTTTTCAATTTTCTGGGCAAAGCAATTTCTTAAATAAAAGGGCTCCTTTAGGCACACAAAAACCTCCATCCAAAGCTGTTAAGAGACCCAACTGTAGTCACAAAGCTAGAAATGGTGGCAGAAGACAACTAGAACACAGAGAAATTGCCTCCTCATTGGGGTGAGAGTTAACGCAGATTCTTCAGTGATCTGTGTTTGTGGTAAATGTGTACGTTTATTTCCACCCCTGTGTGGATGGTTGTTCTTTTGACTTGCCACACAGTCATCCTTCTTATTCTGGTACAAGAACTCTACCACTCCTTTCCTACTCTTTGCACCTGTGGGGATGCTGTGTTGATCCCAGCAGCAACTCCAGCATGTATGACAGTACCTGGTCAATCTTTTCTTCCCATTTCCTTTGCCACAGTGATTGGTCCAGTTTGAGGAAATGTCCTGTTACTCCATACTGATCTTGCTCAAATAAACTGATCCAGAAAAGGTATGTGATCTGGGTTGGTTCAACAAAAGCTAATATGAGGGTCTGGGAGTTGCGAAGATATGAATCTGGGTTTATGGACACCACCATGGACGAGAGACAGTGAGTCCAACACAGAGGAGAGTAAGGAGAATGCAGAAAGCAACCGAATCTTAACAGCATTGTGTGAGTCCCCATATCCAGCCTACCTGTGGCAAGATGGCCTCCAGACTTTCATTTAAGTTTGTCAATCCATTCAATTTTGTACCATCAATGTTTGTTTTATACTATGTCGCTTCTCCCTGTTCTGTCGTTACTCTGTACCACGCTTTGTTACTCAAAGAGTAAACTATTTGCTTGCATCTTTGCTAAAAAGGATTGGTTAGCCTATGAGGCTTCAGGGAACTTAAAGCAATAAGTAGGACAATAAGGAAAAATACAGAAACAAACTTCTCAAGAGATAGAAGAACTCCTGTTCTTGTGTTTGTTTTGTTTTGTTTGCTTCAAGTTGTACGACACAAAGCAAATGATACCTCAGTGGATACAGAACTTTATTAGGAATTCAATGCAGAGGTGTTTATATTGAACAATGCTAATACTGATTTCACTGTTTTTCCATGAATCACAACTATGATACCTCTGTGTCCTATAACACTTACACAAATTCCACAGATTGCTTTAAAACTGTGAAGATGAAGATTTTGTGATTTAGACTATTTTAATTAAGCTGTTTGTATAAAAAGTCTTTTGCAATATAACTTTCTATAGAGCACTTAAAAGCTGCTTTTTCTTACATAGTTGTGTTTTTCTGTGCTATGGGTGACAATAATTTACAAATTAGAGACCTTACAGCGAACAACATATATACACCATCTTTTTTCACTGACTATTTTACCATAGTTAGTTAAAATCTCAGCTTTCTTTAACTATTCCTAGGCATTATGTTTTGCCAAGAATTTAAAATTCATCTTAAATTGTGATATACCTAAAGAGTATTCAAATATTCCATCAGTCAATTTAATACATTAATTAAGAGTGGAGGTTCCAAATTTTAGGTTTTGAAATGGAAATTATGAGTGGGGTTTAGGGGATATGTTAATCACTGAAGTTGTATGCAAAATATTTCAGAACTGTATGTCTGGTCATCTCCCCCACACCACCCCCCACCCCCAACACCTGCCAGCCTAGGAAAAGGATCTTAACATTTTTTAAACTCTCAAGGAGGTCTATAATAAAAAAAAAAGTTATTAAATAAGAATAAGCAGAGAAATTTTGATTTTAAGAAGAAAAACAAGAGAAAAGGGAAGCTACTGTTTTCAGGATTTCCATTTTCTACTTATCATGTTGAAAACCAGCTTCAGTATAATGTCAGTAGCTGCAGGTGGCAGGGTTATGAATATGTAAAATTAACCATGACATAATCTGCTCAACATTGCATATCATCATGGCAATAATTGCTTTATTGTTCAGTGGTCAGGGTCCCTGCCAGAAAGCATAATCCAAATGAGAATTAAATGCAAGAAGCATATCTCCATGATATCACAATTAAGCTTAGTATAGATAGACCTGAACCTTCAAGACCAATTTATAAACTTTCAAGGATATTGTCACATAAATGGTAAGAATCTAGGGCTCAGGGATGAAATTTTGCAAAAATATACTAGTATGACTTATGTGATTATAGTTCTAAACTTTAAAATTACCTTATATAAAGATTTTCTTCTTCATGGACATTCAGTTATGTTAATTCTGAAAAATAATCTCTCTTGGTGTTTTTATATCTGGAAATCATGGTCAGATCACTGTTTCAAGTCATTTATTGAAGAACAAAAGATAAAAAACCAATGAAGGAAGGAAGGAAGGAAAGGAGGGAGGGAGGGAGGAAGGAAGGAAGGAAGGAAGGAGAGAGGGGGAAGGAGGGAAAGGAGAAGGGGAGCGGAGGGGGGAGGAAGAAAGTGAAGGGGAGAGAAGTAGGAATAATGGAAGAGAGTATATTTTATATTAACTGCCAATTTGCAGAGAAACTCTCATCTCCTCTAAGTTTAGCTACTTTACTTTTGCTCCATTCCCTGTCTTATAATATTTAATATACTTTACTGAATATTGTTAATATTGAATTTTGATATTTTTCCCCATCTATCTTTAGTTAGTTAGGATCCTGGCGACTAGGCCTCTGAGACAAAAACCAAAACCAAAACCAAAAAAAAAAAAAAAATAACTTAAAATAGAAAAACATCTATTTGTTTTATATCAAATTCTAGAGGTAAGTGATCCAAGCTAGTAGCTTAGCTCTTGTTCAGCAGGTCAGTTGGGTGCTCAGATTCCCCTACCACAGTATATAAAACCTTGATTTGGGCCAGGGTCACTGGCTGTCCTTCGATATCCATTCTAGCCACTTCTTCAACACAGGAACCCAGTGAAAGGTCAGAAAGACCTCATTTCCTAACCTCCCTTGCAGGTAGGTCAAATCATTTGATTAATTTGTGGGTAACGGCACATGAGCAGAAGTGATATATGATATTTGGATTGTGCTCCTAAGGGACCAGAGGTAACCTCCTTGCTTTTTACTCTCATACCACTGGCTGAAATACAGATGTCACAAAGGGCCATGATAACCACAGCAACCCAATACAGCGGTGAAGCATGAAAACAGGAGCCCATTACCTAACATCATAGAACCAAGCAATTGTACCAGTATATTGTGTTTTTATGTGAGAGAGAAATAACATTCTACTTTGGTTTAAGTTGATATTATTTGGGCCTGTTCCACAACAAATGAGCCTATATCCTATTGCATTAATATAATATTTGTTGCTCTCCCTCACACTTCTTTTCCTTCTAATACAAGCATACTTCCGAGCTCCAGCAATCCTTTTTTTTTTTCATGTTAGATTGTCTTTGCTATCAGCAAAATAAATTAAAGCACCATAGAGATTTAGAATTCCCATTTAAAAAAGATAATTGTCTCCAAAACTTGTACTTATCTAACCAACTGAATTTCCATATCCAGGCAAGAATTAGCAGTGACGCATTTCCATCCCCATCTATTGATCCCAATGTAAATTGTCTAGGAAGAGAAAAATTTTGCCTAAAGCTGTACGTACTGAATTTTCCACCGAATTCCATGCAGCAACCAGTATAAAAATCAGAAGAGTGAAATCTTAAAAAAATAGATTATGAAAAAGGTAATAGGATAGAATTTAAAGCAATATTCCTGAGCGCTGGCGTCTGAGATTTACAGTATGTGTGGGGAGCTACAATAGTGGACAGAGGGCAGGCCCTGAAGAGGCAGAGGGATGGCTGCTCTGTCTTCATCACTGGCTTGCTGCCTAGTTTCTTTCAGGTCAAGCCTTATTTTATTTTATTCTATTTTTATTAAGCACAAGCATTGTTGCCTTAGGCATATTTTTCTTTGATGCCTACAACTTCCTCTTCTTACCACTCATTTCTCACTAATCAATACACAATGAGGTGCCAGAGTAATTTCTTTTTTTATAAGACTCTTACCACTTCCTGACACTTTTCACATTTCTTCCCTAATTATTTTCTGATCTTGACACAAGATAGAGAGTTCTTGTCCTTGCTAACAGGCATTTGCTATCCACACATAGGTCCAACCTCTTCTGCTCAGCACTGACCTGTCAAGCTTTTCTTTTTTCTTTCTTTTCTTTTTTTTTTGCTTTTTATTCCTGTCACCCTCCCAAAACTACATGCTATAGTCTGTGTGCTCACAAAATATCTCTTAGACCTTTCAAATACCCCTCAATCATTACTTAGGAGACTTTATGAAGGAAAGAAATTGAAAACAAGGAGACATTTGCATCTGTCAGGGGTGGTGCAGAAGATATTACGAAATACACGTCACAGGTAAATGACTTACATCTCTACCTTATGTTTGGCAAGTTAATACCTGTTCTCTGGAGTCTACCAAGTATTTTTCAGCTAAAGCTCTTAACAAATGTACCTTAAAAATTGCGTGCAATATTATAATGCAAATGTACAGTTTTATAACAAATTATCCTTCTGTAAGTGTTAAGCATAATGGGGGCATCTACAGTATTAGCAGCTGCACAGTCTTTAACACATTTTTCGATCTTAAATATAAAAAAAAGGTAATAACAAGAACAGTTGTTTTGACTTCTCACAACCTATGTACATTAAGCCCCAAATAAATATACATTTAATATATCACATACTTAGCATATGTTTACTGCAACTTTGCCTATAAGTAATTTCCATTCTGGATACCTTCCTATTATTCCTAGATGATAAATATAAGAATGTTAGTACTATAAGTTGATGTGAATGCATATTGCAATCTGTTACCTTCTCTGGCTGATAAACATGTGAATTGCCAAGGATGAGGTGGAGGAAGGTGATTTAAATTTCTTATGACTGGCATGCTTCACAGACAGCACAGAAACACCATCAGTACTTGGGAATGTTACAGGCGTTCTTGGTTAGAAGTCACAAATGCTCTTTGGAGAACAATTCAACCTCAGAAACTACTTACATAACTGTTCAGCAGCACACTACTTAAAACTAGTGAAACTAATTTTCACCCTACTTACAGAAGAGAACATATGACAGAAGAGAACATTCACAGGCCTTGTTGAAATTAACAGCCTAATGTCTAGCCAGCACCAGGACTACTGGCTTCTTCATAAATCTCTGCTGAAGGAATAAATGGTAACTATGTGTAGAAGATACATAGAAAATTTGATTAATGAATTCTTCAAGTAAGAACCTTAAGCTAAGAATCAACAAAGCAGGTATAGATTCAAATGACCCTCAATCATTTTTACATACATTCAAAGTAACCTGAGTGAGTCTGGTGCTGAGAAGCTCTCAGTCAGTTTTGGGTAGAATAGACTGATGCATTAATCTGTGAGAAGGGTAACGGAATGCTCTGGAAAGTGTAAAAAAAAAATACTGAGGATTCTTATTCTGATTCTGCCACAAACAATGCATAAGCTTAGACTAGTCAGTTAGTTTCTCTAATCTCATCTCTAACATCAAAGAGGTAGATTTGGAGTCTTTGTTATGGATTGAATTATGTCTCCCCTAAATTCGTATGTTGAAGTCCTAGCCCCCAGCACCTCAGAATGTGAGCTTACTTGGAGATAGGGTCTTTACAGGGGTAATCAAGTTGAAGTGAACTCATGACGGTGGACTGTAATTCAATATGACTAATTATTTTCTGATTTTGACACAAGATAGAGAGTTCTTGTCCTTGCTAACAGGCATTTGCTATCCACACATAGGTCCAACCTCTTCTGCTCAGCACAGACCTGTCAAGCTTTTCTTTTTTCTTTTCTTTTTTTTTTTCCTTTTTGCTTTTTATTCCTGTCACCCTCCCAAAACTACATGCTATAGTCTGTGTGCTCACAAAATATCTCTTAGACCTTTCAAATACCCCTCAATCATTACTTAGGAGACTTTATGAAGGAAAGAAATTGAAAACAAGGAGACATTTGCATCTGTCAGGGGTGGTGCAGGAGATATTATGAAATATACGTCACAGGTAAATGACTTACATCTCAGCAATGTGGGTCCGAGCCCCACCCTGGGTATAGAGATTACATAAAAATAAAATATTAAAAAAAATTAGAAGCTCAGTCTGTAGTACTTCGTTATAGCAGCCTTAGCAAATTAATGCATTCTCTAACTCTAAAATGTTATGGTTTCAGAGGAGTTGAGATTTCAACAAACTGAAAAAAAAAAAAAAAAACAAGAACAAAAACAATTGAATGCAGACTAGGAAAAAAAAAGAATAGGTGAGGTTGGGGAGATGTGTATAATATACTAAGTCGGAGAGCAAACACAAGCAATAATATATATTCAGGAACCACAGTCAACAAACAAACAAATAAATAATATAAATTAATTAATACAAAGCTCCAATGACCATAACTGAAGAGCAAATGCTAAATATTCCAATGAGGCCAGAGTAACCAAGAAACGGTCTCTGCTGTGATAGAAAAAGGGGAGCTGCTTAAAAAAAATCAATATGAGAGGATAGCTAAAGAGCCACAAAGTCATCAAATAAACAATAGACACCTTTCTTTCAAGTTCAATATTTTAAAATTTATGTAGTGCAACTGAAACAACTAGAAAATATCTGAGCCATTAATTTATAGAGAGCTTCCAAGAACTATAAAGATGATTCAAATTTTTATTCCTTAAAATTTAAAAAAAAAATCTCCAAATATAAAATAAGTAACAAGAACACAAGACTATTTCTATGGACTTGAATTTCTCCAACCAGTGCCAGGTGACATCTACATTATGAACATGGGTCATATTACAGGTCATATTCAACAAATAAAGACAGACATATTGGACACTTGGGTGGCTCAGTTTTAACGACTGCCTTCGGCTCAGGTCGTGATCCTGGAGTCCCGGGATGGAGTCCCGCATCGGGCTCCCTGCTCAGCGGGGGGTCCGCTTCTCCCTCTGACGCTCTTCCCTCTCCTGCTCTCTGTCTCTCATTCTCTCTCTCAAATAAATCAATAAAATCTTAAAAAAAAAAACCAAACAACAGACATATTGGACTTTAAACTGAACCTCATGACCCTATGAATAGACTGCAAAACCACCAATTGAACAATAGGGAATATGTCCAATATTTCCTCTCACTTTAAGGAAAGTGAGAAATTAGCTAAGTGATCATCATAATTAGTTCTCTGCAGGTAGTTCTCATTATTTAGAAATACATTTAGAAAACAGTATGGAGGGGGTGGCTGGGTGGCTCAGTTGTTAAGCGTCTGCCTTCGGCTCAGGTCATGATCCCAGCGTCCTGGGATCGAGCCCCGCATCGGGCTCCCTGCTCAGTGGGAAGCCTGTTTCTCCCTCTCCCACTCCCCCTGCTTGTGTTCCCTCTCTCGCTGTCTCTCTCTGTCCAATAAATACATAAAATCTTAAAAAAAAAAGAAAAAGGAAAAAAAAGAACACAGTATGGAGGTAGCTCAAAAAATTAAAAATATAAAATACCATGCGATCCAGTAATTCCACTACTGATTATTTACCCAAAGAAAACAAAAACACTAATTCAAAGAGATATAAGCACCCCTACATTGATTACAGCATTACTTATAATAATCAAGATATGGAAACAACCTCAGCGTCCACCAATAGATGAATTGATAAATAAGATATGGAATAAATATATATATAAAATAAATGTATATAATATGTATTTCATAAATATATAACGTAATTATATATTTTATATATAATACATAAGTATATATTATATTTGTATTATGTTAGAGAAGGACAAATACTGTATGATTTCACTTATCTGTGGAATCTGAAAAACAAAACAAATGAACAAACAAAAACCGAAACAGACTCACAAATACAGAGAACAAACTGGTGGTTATTAGAAGGAAGGGGGTTGAGGGATGGGTAAAATAGGTGAAGAGAATTAAGACATACACAATTCTAGTTTATAAAATAAGTAAGTCACGGGGATGAAAAGTACAACATAGAGAATACAGTCGATAATATTGGACTAATGTTATATGGTGATGGATGGTAAGTACACTTGCCTTGATGAGCACTGTGTAATTTATAAAATTGTCAAATCACTGTGCCATACACCTGAAATTAACACATCATATGTCAACTATATTTCAATAATAAAATTTAAATTAAATTTAAAAAGAAATACTTCTCTATATTAAATTTATGTTTTTAAGTTACTAACACTGAAAGTTTACATTTTTAATCAGCAATTTTCTGATTTACCACTCTAATTCTAATTAGAATATACTCTAATTCTTCTGATAAATCTTTATTCTCACTCGTTTCCAATAGAAGGAGGCAAGTTTCTAAAGATCATGAAGTCAATGTAACCAAGGAAAATATAGTAGATGAGAGGTTTATCTCTGCCATATATCCATGAAAACTTCTCAAGTACACATTAGCAAAATTTTATCCACTTTTATACATTTGTTTTAATTGAAAGGATTTTAAAATGGCATCAAAATCCTCAGATATAGTCGATAAATATTATTTTACTTAAAGCTAACTTCAATTCATTGAATTCCATTTTCCTTTAAGTCCTTATTGTAACACAAGTGGAACGCTTCAGGCAGTATATTTGGAACACAAAGTGGTTGCCTTAACAGTCTAATGCCTTTATCCTTAAATGGTTAAATTTTTTTCAGGTTGATTTATATCCAAATTTTTATAAAGACTGAGATATGCCACATTTTAAAAGTAGGGAGAATATCCTTCCTCACTGTACAGAAGTAGGATAGAGAATAAAAGAGAAACTATTCTTTCATCCTAATAAAACTGATAAATCAGAAAAAGAAATTACTTAGGCCCAAGTAATCATCATGGATTCACTGAGTTCGCTCATTGACATAAATTCAACAAAAATAAAATTCAATAATGCATCCTATTGCTGAGTGACAAGGGAAGCCAATCATAACAATGATGGCCAATATGAGTAGGTAACATTTATTGAGTGCTTATTAAGGGCCAGGCACTGGTCTAATTGCTTTACATGCATTAACTCACTGAATTCTCATAAGCAAACAAAAAGGCAGGCTCTATCATTATCTCGATTTTAATAATGAGAAAAATGAGGCACAGCGATATAAAAGAACCTGCCCAAGATCAAACACCAGAGAGGGTCATTCTGGCTTCACTGTTCTTGCTTGTATTCATTTTGTTATGCTGCCTTTTGCAGAGGAAGATCTATATAGATGGCTACATGTGAATGCCTCCAATGAGTTAGGCGATGTGTAGATGATTTATGTGAATTGTCCTCATTTTATTGATGAGGCCTTGGCATTTACCAAAGTTAAGCCTTACAAGGTTACAGCTACTCAATGATGGCTGGAATGTGAATGTATGTGTGTCTGAATTCAAAGCTGGGTTCATTTCACAATGTTCACAGCCAGGTTATAATGGACCAGAGTCTGGCACAAGGGTCCGAAAACTACTGCCCACATGCCAAATCCAGCCTACCATCTTTTTTTGTAAATAAAGTTTTATTGGAGCTGATACAAGCCATGCTCACTTTGTTAGCAGTTGGTGGTTGCTTTCATGTTATAATGGCAGAGTGGAGTAATTGTGACAGAGACTATATGGCCCACAAAGCCAAAATTATTTGCTGTTTGGGCCTTTATAAAAAATGTTTGCTGACCCCTGGTCTAGGATGCCACTGGTTTAGATCCTGGCATAAATTAAAAGAACCTTGTTATGATTATAGTTATCATCTTTTGTATGTTGTTTATTAATAGGCAAAAATTGCTAAATAAATTTTAGAAGAGGAAACAAAAGAGCCAAATATGCCCATTATGGGTTGAAT